>NC_133810.1:32806189-32855294 GCF_043250625.1 Sebastes fasciatus | reverse complement strand
CCGTGACGCGCTGCTGACGTCGTGACGCGCTGCTGACGCTGTGACGCGCTGCTGACGCCGTGACGCGCTGCTGACGCTGTGACGCAGTGACGCAGCGTGTGTGTCCCGTGTCTCATGTCTCAGTGGACAGGAGGACAGGAGGACAACATGGCTGCTGCTGCTGCTGCTGCTGCTCCGGGCCGCTACTACGGAGGAGACGAGAGGAGAGCCACCAAGAGACAGAAGACTGAGGACGGAGGAGGAGGAGGAGGAGGAGGAGGGATGACCACGGTGAGTCCGTCTATACTGATCTATATCTATATCATCTAATGCTGCTACAATACATCTATACATCTAGAGGAGGAGGAGGGATGATCTATACATCAATACATCTATACATCTATACATCAACTACAATACATCTAGAGGAGGAGGAGGGATGATCTATACATCAATACATCAATACATCTATACATCAACTACAATACATCAACTACAATACATCAACTACAATACATCTAGAGGAGGAGGAGGGATGAGCACGGTGAGACTATAAACATCACTATATATATATATATCAGCTAATGCTGCTAGAATACATCTACACATCAATCTAGAGGAGGAGGGATGAGCACGGTGAGTCTACAATCTATACTGATCTATATCTATATCTATTATCATCTAATGCTGCACATCAATACATCAACTACAATACATCAACTACAATACATCAACTACAATACATCAACTACAATACATCAACTACAATACATCTAGAGGAGGAGGAGGGATGAGCACGGTGAGACTATAAACATCACTATATATATATATATCAGCTAATGCTGCTAGAATACATCTACACATCAATCTAGAGGAGGAGGGATGAGCACGGTGAGTCTACAATCTATACTGATCTATATCTATATCTATTATCATCTAATGCTGCACATCAACACATCAACTACAATACATCAACTACAATACATCAACTACAATACATCAACTACAATACATCTAGAGGAGGAGGAGGGATGATCTATACATCTATACATCTATACATCTATACATCAACTACAATACATCTAGAGGAGGAGGAGGGATGATCTATACATCAACACATCTATACATCTATACATCAACTACAATACATCTAGAGGAGGAGGAGGGATGATCTATACATCAACACATCTATACATCTATACATCAACTACAATACATCTAGAGGAGGAGGAGGGATGATCTATACATCAACACATCTATACATCTATACATCAACTACAATACATCAACTACAATACATCTAGAGGAGGAGGAGGGATGATCTATACATCTATACATCTATACATCTATACATCAACTACAATACATCTAGAGGAGGAGGAGGGATGATCTATACATCAACACATCTATACATCAACTACAATACATCAACTACAATACATCTAGAGGAGGAGGAGGGATGATCTATACATCAACACATCTATACAGCTATACATCAACTACAATACATCTAGAGGAGGAGGAGGGATGATCTATACATCAATACATCTATACATCAATACATCAACTACAATACATCTAGAGGAGGAGGAGGGATGATCTATACATCAACACATCAATACATCTATACATCTATACATCTATACATCAACTACAATACATCTAGAGGAGGAGGAGGGATGATCTATACATCAATACATCTATACATCAATACATCAACTACAATACATCTAGAGGAGGAGGAGGGATGATCTATACATCAATACATCTATACATCTATACATCAACTACAATACATCTAGAGGAGGAGGAGGGATGATCTATACATCTATACATCTATACATCAACTACAATACATCTAGAGGAGGAGGAGGGATGATCTATACATCAACACATCTATACATCTATACATCAACTACAATACATCTAGAGGAGGAGGAGGGATGATCTATACATCTATACATCTATACATCTATACATCAACTACAATACATCTAGAGGAGGAGGAGGGATGATCTATACATCAATACATCAATACATCTATACATCTATACATCAATACATCAACTACAATACATCTAGAGGAGGAGGAGGGATGATCTATACATCAATACATCAATACATCTATACATCTATACATCTATACATCAACTACAATACATCTAGAGGAGGAGGAGGGATGATCTATACATCTATACATCTATACATCTATACATCTATACATCAACTACAATACATCTAGAGGAGGAGGAGGGATGATCTATACATCAACACATCTATACATCTATACATCAACTACAATACATCTAGAGGAGGAGGAGGGATGATCTATACATCAATACATCTATACATCTATACATCAATACATCAACTACAATACATCTAGAGGAGGAGGAGGGATGATCTATACATCAATACATCTATACATCTATACATCAACTACAATACATCTAGAGGAGGAGGAGGGATGATCTATACATCAATACATCTATACATCTATACATCAATACATCAACTACAATACATCTAGAGGAGGAGGAGGGATGATCTATACATCAATACATCTATACATCTATACATCTATACATCAACTACAATACATCTAGAGGAGGAGGAGGGATGATCTATACATCAATACATCTATACATCTATACATCAATACATCAACTACAATACATCTAGAGGAGGAGGAGGGATGATCTATACATCAATACATCTATACATCTATACATCTATACATCAACTACAATACATCTAGAGGAGGAGGAGGGATGATCTATACATCAACACATCTATACATCTATACATCAACTACAATACATCTAGAGGAGGAGGAGGGATGATCTATACATCAATACATCTATACATCTATACATCTATACATCAACTACAATACATCTAGAGGAGGAGGAGGGATGATCTATACATCAATACATCTATACATCTATACATCAACTACAATACATCTAGAGGAGGAGGAGGGATGATCTATACATCAACACATCAACTACAATACATCAACTACAATACATCAACTACAATACATCAACTACAATACATCAACTACAATACATCAACTACAATACATCAACTACAATACATCTAGAGGAGGAGGAGGGATGATCTATACATCAATACATCTATACATCTATACATCAATACATCAACTACAATACATCTAGAGGAGGAGGAGGGATGATCTATACATCAATACATCTATACATCTATACATCAACTACAATACATCAACTACAATACATCAACTACAATACATCAACTACAATACATCAACTACAATACATCAACTACAATACATCAACTACAATACATCAACTACAATACATCTAGAGGAGGAGGAGGGATGATCTATACATCAATACATCAATACATCTATACATCAACTACAATACATCTAGAGGAGGAGGAGGGATGATCTATACATCAATACATCTATACATCTATACATCAACTACAATACATCTAGAGGAGGAGGAGGGATGATCTATACATCAACACATCTATACATCTATACATCAACTACAATACATCAACTACAATACATCAACTACAATACATCAACTACAATACATCTAGAGGAGGAGGAGGGATGATCTATACATCAATACATCTATACATCTATACATCAACTACAATACATCTAGAGGAGGAGGAGGGATGATCTATACATCAATACATCTATACATCTATACATCAACTACAATACATCTAGAGGAGGAGGAGGGATGATCTATACATCAATACATCTATACATCTATACATCAACTACAATACATCTAGAGGAGGAGGAGGGATGATCTATACATCAACACATCTATACAGCTATACATCAACTACAATACATCTAGAGGAGGAGGAGGGATGATCTATACATCAACACATCTATACAGCTATACATCAACTACAATACATCTAGAGGAGGAGGAGGGATGATCTATACATCAACACATCTATACATCTATACATCTATACATCAACTACAATACATCAACTACAATACATCTAGAGGAGGAGGAGGGATGATCTATACATCAACACATCTATACATCTATACATCTAGAGGAGGAGGAGGGATGACCACGGTGAGACTATAAACATCACTATATATATATATATCAGCTAATGCTGCTAGAATACATCTACACATCAATCTAGAGGAGGAGGGATGAGCACGGTGAGTCTACAATCTATACTGATCTATATCTATATCTATTATCATCTAATGCTGCACATCAACACATCAACTACAATACATCAACTACAATACATCTACTACAATACATCAACTACAATACATCAACTACAATACATCTACTACAATACATCAACTACAATACATCTACTACAATACATCAACTACAATACATCAACTACAATACATCAACTACAATACATCAACTACAATACATCAACTACAATACATCAACTACAATACATCTACTACAATACATCAACTACAATACATCAACTACAATACATCTACTACAATACATCAACTACAATACATCTACTACAATACATCAACTACAATACATCAACTACAATACATCAACTACAATACATCAACTACAATACATCAACTACAATACATCTACTACAATACATCAACTACAATACATCAACTACAATACATCAACTACAATACATCAACTACAATACATCAACTACAATACATCAACTACAATACATCTACTACAATACATCAACTACAATACATCAACTACAATACATCAACTACAATACATCAACTACAATACATCAACTACAATACATCAACTACAATACATCTACTACAATACATCTAGAGGAGGAGGAGGGATGATCTATACATCAATACATCTATACATCTATACATCAACTACAATACATCTAGAGGAGGAGGAGGGATGATCTATACATCAATACATCTATACATCTATACATCAACTACAATACATCTAGAGGAGGAGGAGGGATGATCTATACATCAATACATCTATACATCTATACATCAACTACAATACATCTAGAGGAGGAGGAGGGATGATCTATACATCAACACATCAATACATCTATACATCAACTACAATACATCTAGAGGAGGAGGAGGGATGATCAATACATCTATACATCAATTCTGTAGCTGGTAGGAGGAGGAGCAGGGTGAGTAGAGGAACAGAATGACCTCCTGATACTGAGATATATATATATTTATATCAGGAGAACATAGAACAACACAGCTGCTGCTGCTACACAGCTACACACCAACACACCTACACACCAACACACCTACACAGCTACACACCAACACACCTACACACCTACACCAACACACCTACACAGCTACACACCAACACACCTACACACCAACACACCAACACACCTACACACCTACACAGCTACACACCAACACATCTACACACCAACACATCTACACACCTACACAGCTACACACCAACACACCTACACACCAACACACCTACACACCTACACACCTACACACCTACACAGCTACACACCTACACACCTACACACCAACACACCTACACAGCTACACACCAACACACCTACACACCAACACACCAACACACCTACACCAACACACCTACACACCTACACACCAACACACCTACACACCAACACACCTACACACCAACACACCTACACACCTACACACCAACACACCTACACACCAACACACCTACACACCAACACACCTACACACCTACACACCTACACAGCTACACACCAACACACCTACACACCAACACACCTACACCAACACACCTACACACCTACACACCAACACACCTACACACCAACACACCTACACACCAACACACCTACACACCTACACACCAACACACCTACACACCAACACACCTACACACCAACACACCTACACACCAACACACCTACACACCAACACACCTACACACCTACACACCAACACACCTACACACCAACACACCTACACACCTACACACCAACACACCTACACACCAACACACCTACACACCAACACACCTACACACCTACACACCAACACACCTACACACCTACACACCAACACACCTACACACCTACACACCTACACACCTACACACCAACACACCTACACACCAACACACCTACACACCAACACACCTACACACCTACACACCAACACACCTACACACCAACACACCTACACACCAACACACCTACACACCTACACACCAACACACCTACACACCTACACACCAACACACCTACACACCAACACACCTACACACCTACACACCAACACACCTACACACCAACACACCTACACACCAACACACCTACACACCAACACACCTACACACCTACACACCAACACACCAACACACCAACACACCTACACACCAACACACCTACACACCAACACACCTACACACCAACACACCAACACACCTACACACCTACACACCAACACACCAACACACCTACACACCAACACACCAACACACCTACACACCTACACACCAACACACCTACACACCAACACACCTACACACCTACACACCTACACACCAACACACCTACACACCTACACACCAACACACCTACACACCAACACACCTACACACCAACACACCAACACACCTACACACCTACACACCAACACACCTACACACCTACACACCAACACACCTACACACCAACACACCTACACACCTACACACCAACACACCTACACACCAACACACCTACACACCAACACACCTACACACCAACACACCAACACACCTACACACCTACACACCAACACACCTACACACCAACACACCAACACACCTACACACCTACACACCAACACACCAACACACCTACACACCTACACACCAACACACCTACACACCTACACACCAACACACCAACACACCTACACACCAACACACCAACACACCTACACACCAACACACCTACACACCAACACACCTACACACCTACACCAACACACCTACACACCAACACACCAACACACCTACACACTGCTAGCTGCTAACGTTAGCTGTTGGCTGCTAACGTTAGCTGTTGGCTGCTAACGTTAGCTGTTGGCTGCTAACGTTAGCTGTTGGCTGCTAACGTTAGCTGTTGGCTGCTAACGTTAGCTGTTGGCTGCTAACGTTAGCTGTTGGCTGCTAACGTTAGCTGTTGGCTGCTAATGTTAGCTGTTGGCTGCTAACGTTAGCTGTTGGCTGCTAACGTTAGCTGTTAGCTGCTAGGTTGTTGGTGTTTAACAGAGTGGTGTTTAAATGTCGTTGAGTATCTTTATAATATTAATTAAACACTCTCCAGGACCGTTTTAATGTTCTGCCTCAACCTGGCTAGATAGATACCTTTATTATGTTTATTGAACAATTCAAATTTACCAACAACAATTACAGATTATTATATTACAGCAACAGACAAGGCTCACAGATTATTATATTACAGCAACAGACAAGGCTCACAGATTATTATATTACAGCAACAGACAAGGCTCACAGATTATTATATTACAGTAACAGACAAGGCTCACAGATTATTATATTACAGTAACAGACAAGGCTCACAGATTATTATATTACAGTAACAGACAAGGCTCACAGATTATTATATTACAGTAACAGACAAGGCTCACAGATTATTATATTATTATATTACAGTAACAGACAAGGCTCACAGATTATTATATTACAGCAACAGACAAGGCTCACAGATTATTATATTACAGTAACAGACAAGGCTCACAGATTATTATATTACAGCAACAGACAAGGCTCACAGATTATTATATTACAGTAACAGACAAGGCTCACAGATTATTATATTACAGTAACAGACAAGGCTCACAGATTATTATATTACAGTAACAGACAAGGCTCACAGATTATTATATTATTATATTACAGTAACAGACAAGGCTCACAGATTATTATATTACAGCAACAGACAAGGCTCACAGATTATTATATTACAGCAACAGACAAGGCTCACAGATTATTATATTACAGCAACAGACAAGGCTCACAGATTATTATATTATTATATTACAGTAACAGACAAGGCTCACAGATTATTATATTACAGCAACAGACAAGGCTCACAGATTATTATATTACAGCAACAGACAAGGCTCACAGATTATTATATTACAGCAACAGACAAGGCTCACAGATTATTATATTACAGTAACAGACAAGGCTCACAGATTATTATATTACAGTAACAGACAAGGCTCACAGATTATTATATTACAGTAACAGACAAGGCTCACAGATTATTATATTACAGCAACAGACAAGGCTCACAGATTATTATATTACAGCAACAGACAAGGCTCACAGATTATTATATTACAGTAACAGACAAGGCTCACAGATTATTATATTACAGCAACAGACAAGGCTCACAGATTATTATATTATTATATTACAGTAACAGACAAGGCTCACAGATTATTATATTACAGCAACAGACAAGGCTCACAGATTATTATATTACAGTAACAGACAAGGCTCACAGATTATTATATTACAGTAACAGACAAGGCTCACAGATTATTATATTACAGTAACAGACAAGGCTCACAGATTATTATATTACAGCAACAGACAAGGCTCACAGATTATTATATTACAGCAACAGACAAGGCTCACAGATTATTATATTACAGTAACAGACAAGGCTCACAGATTATTATATTACAGCAACAGACAAGGCTCACAGATTATTATATTACAGTAACAGACAAGGCTCACAGATTATTATATTACAGCAACAGACAAGGCTCACAGATTATTATATTACAGCAACAGACAAGGCTCACAGATTATTATATTACAGCAACAGACAAGGCTCACAGATTATTATATTATTATATTACAGCAACAGACAAGGCTCACAGATTATTATATTACAGTAACAGACAAGGCTCACAGATTATTATATTACAGCAACAGACAAGGCTCACAGATTATTATATTACAGCAACAGACAAGGCTCACAGATTATTATATTACAGCAACAGACAAGGCTCACAGATTATTATTATATTACAGCAACAGACAAGGCTCACAGATTATTATATTACAGCAACAGACAAGGCTCACAGATTATTATTATATTACAGTAACAGACAAGGCTCACAGATTATTATATTATTATATTACAGTAACAGACAAGGCTCACAGATTATTATATTACAGCAACAGACAAGGCTCACAGATTATTATATTACAGCAACAGACAAGGCTCACAGATTATTATATTATTATATTACAGCAACAGACAAGGCTCACAGATTATTATATTACAGTAACAGACAAGGCTCACAGATTATTATATTACAGCAACAGACAAGGCTCACAGATTATTATATTACAGCAACAGACAAGGCTCACAGATTATTATATTACAGCAACAGACAAGGCTCACAGATTATTATTATATTACAGCAACAGACAAGGCTCACAGATTATTATATTACAGTAACAGACAAGGCTCACAGATTATTATATTACAGCAACAGACAAGGCTCACAGATTATTATATTACAGTAACAGACAAGGCTCACAGATTATTATATTACAGTAACAGACAAGGCTCACAGATTATTATATTACAGCAACAGACAAGGCTCACAGATTATTATATTACAGTAACAGACAAGGTTCACAGATTATTATATTACAGCAACAGACAAGGCTCACAGATTATTATATTACAGTAACAGACAAGGTTCACAGATTATTATATTATATTATTATATTACAGTAACAGACAAGGTTCACACAGAACAACAACAGATACAACATGAAACATTATACATGAATATAATCATGATAGATTAAAGTAAGAGCTATAGGGCTGTATACCTGTAATTCATATTAATAATAATAATAATAATAATAATAATAATAATAGATTAAATTAAGGGCTATAGGGCTGTATACCTGTAATTCATAATAATAATAATAGATTAAATTAAGAGCTATAGGGCTGTACCTGTAATTCATAATAATAATAATAATAATAGATTAAATTAAGGGCTATAGGGCTGTATACCTGTAATTCATAATAATAATAATAATAATAATAATAGATTAAATTAAGAGCTATAGGGCTGTATACCTGTAATTCATAATAATAATAATAATAATAATAATAGATTAAATTAAGGGCTATAGGGCTGTATACCTGTAATTCATAATAATAATAATAATAATAATAATAGATTAAATTAAGGGCTATAGGGCTGTATACCTGTAATTCATAATAATAATAATAATAATAATAGATTAAATTAAGAGCTATAGGGCTGTATACCTGTAATTCATAATAATAATAATAATAATAATAGATTAAATTAAGGGCAATAGGGCTGTATACCTGTAATTCATAATAATAATAATAATAATAATAATAGATTAAATTAAGAGCTATAGGGCTGTATACCTGTAATTCATAATAATAATAATAATAATAATAGATTAAATTAAGAGCTATAGGGCTTGTATAGCTATAGGGACCTGTAATTCATAATAATAATAATAATAGATTAAATTAAGGGCTATAGGGCTGTATTATTATTATTATTAGTTATTGTCCATGACGAGACCATAGAACCATAAACAATGTCCTTTTGAGAGAAGTTAATGTCCTTTTGAGACAAGTTCTCCACATGAGAAACTTTTAGAAGAAGTCAGTCATGTATATGAAGCTATAAAGCCATAAAGCTCCAGAATACAATGACAACATAAATGATCAGTAGTTAACGTTAGCTGCTCGGGTTTCCAAAACCTCTGGCTGGTCTGAAGCTAAATGTGAACAAGAGTGAGTTAATGCCAATTCATCAAAGTCCTTTAATTAACAATATTCCTACAAACTGTACTGTTAAATACTTGGGCATTCATATTTCTAAAGATTGAGCTGAAAAGGAGAATAAGAATGTGTGTAAAGTAATAGATGATGAACAGAACAGACTTAACTTGTGGTTATTAAGAGACATTAGTTTACTGGGTAAAGATGGAAAGCATCTCCAGATGAATCTTTCCAGCTTACTCAATGGCTGATCCAAACAGAGCTATTAAAAACATCAACACATGAATGTTGATTATATTTGGAAAAGGAACATTGACTATGTGAAGAGAGCAGAGATGACCAGAGAGTTTCAGGACGGAGGTCTACAAGCCATCCACTTTGAGTTTTTAAATGGACCGTTGAACTTGAATTGGTTTAAATCTTTTCTGAGTAACATCTGTTGGTATCATATCCCCAGAGAAATACTCAAGGCATCTGGAGGTATAGCATTTTTACTTAAATGTGATTTCACTATTCAAAGACTCCCAATGAAACTAATATAACATGTCATATTGGAAGCTCTTATACAATCACAACAATACACCAAAAGGAATAATAGATATGTTGTGGTTAGAAACAAATCTTTGTTTAACAAGGACTGGATGGAGAAAGAGATTTGGTCGGTAGCTCACTTAGTTGATAGTAGTGGCTATATCATGTCAGATGAGAATTTCTGTCTTACATTTAATTTAATTGGCAATCGTGACTGTGACGGAGTAGCCGTCACTGACTGTGGGCAGCGCACACACATCACCTCAGGCCACACACACCAACATTTCTCCGCTGCGCCGCAGACACACACACACACACGCCAAACATTTCTCCGCTCCCTTCCTGATTCACTCCGTAGTTAAACACATCGCGACATATCCCTCTCCCCTAAACTGTTTATCAGTAGTGCGACCAAAGGTGCACACTTGGTTGTTCTGCTGTTTCCTATACGCATACATTACACAAACATTATTTTCACTCACCAGTTGCTGAAACGCTGCCTGTCCATCCTGCCATGTCCCATTCATGGGATTGACGAGCAAACAGGGCCGGAACAAATCCCCCCGTTATAAAGGGTGCCCTCGCGCGTTTTGAGATCATGTGATCAGTTTAAATATGTTTAAACTTTGAAATTGTGATTATGTTGCAAATTAACTTGTTTTGGTTGGGGGGGGAATGTTTAGACAGAGATATATCATTTATATGTGGGATATGCCTGGGTTGAAGGGACTATGGAGATCAGTTATGATGAAAGATGATGTTAATTGTTATTTCTGTGTAAAGAATACGCCCAGGGGAGGGGCTATTGGTATAAAAGGGGGTCATCTTGGCCACCTGGGGGAGTCTGGTCTGGAAGTGTTGACAGAGAAGGTCACACTCAGACACTCAGGAAGGTAAAATATAGATTGTAGTTGGATTGTTTTTGCCTGTTCTGAAAGAACTCAAGGAGTTAGTAAGGAATTCGATTTTCCGTACTATTTACTGTTTTGTACAAAGCTTATTTTCTATTTTGCACTTTTTGTAAATAGCCACAATGATTGCACTTTGGGAGGCCGGCAGAATAAAAAGGGGATGAATACAACGTTTTCCGACTACGCCAGTGTTTTTATGTTGCACGGAGTTTTTGACGTAGAACCCCGCGACAGTGACATATTTAAATCCATAACTAAAACCATCCCCCACTCTATTATCTGCTTGATTAGAGGCATGTTAATAAATCCTCCTCCTATCACACCTCGTCTCCCTCAACCTCTAGTGGGACTTCAGTGACTTTAATGACTTTAATGAAATCAAAATCCCTAACAAAACAATTCTGGAGCTTTATGGCTGTAGATATACATGACTGACTTCTTCTAAAAGTTTCTCATGTGGAGAACTTCTCTCAAGAGGACATTAGGTGAATTGTTCTTGTTTAGGCCATCGTTATACGCTCATTATTAACAGTTATTTGATAAGACTGCTGTTTAACTGCTGCTCTGTACCGGCCTGCTGCTCCAGAACCCCCCAACCAGTATTATTATATATTACTATATTATTATTATTATTCTATATTATTATATTATTATTATTATTATATATTATTATATATTACTATATTATTATTATTATTATATATTATTATATTATTATTATTATTATTATTATTATTATTATATTATTATTATTATTATTATATATTATTATATATTACTATATTATTATTATTATTATATATTATTATATTATTATTATTATTATTATATTATTATTATATGAGCCTACTGTACATCCCCACCTGTATTATTATATATTATTATATTATTATTATTATATTATTATTATTATTATATATTACTATATCATTATTATTATATATTATTATATTATTATTATATGAGCCTACTGTACATCCCCACCTGTATTATTATATATAATTATATATTATTATATATTATTATATATTATTATATATTACTATATTATTATTATTATTATATATTATTATATTATTATTATATTATTATTATTATATATTACTATATTATTATTATTATTATTATTATATATTATTATATTATTATTATATGAGCCTACTGTACATCCCCACCTGTATTATTATATATTATTATATTATTATTATTATTATTATATATTACTATATTATTATTATTATTATTATATATTATTATATTATTATTATATTATTATTATTATATATTACTATATTATTATTATTATTATTATTATATATTATTATATTATTATTATATGAGCCTACTGTACATCCCCACCTGTATTATTATATATTATTATATTATTATTATTATTATTATATATTACTATATTATTATTATTATTATTATATATTATTATATTATTATTATATTATTATTATTATATATTACTATATTATTATTATTATTATTATTATATATTATTATATTATTATTATATGAGCCTACTGTACATCCCCACCTGTATTATTATATATTATTATATTATTATTATTATTATTATATATTACTATATTATTATTATTATTATTATATATTATTATATTATATTACTATATCATTATTATTATTATATATTATTATATTATTATTATATGAGTCTACTGTACATCCCCACCTGTATTATTATATATTACTATATATTATTATTATATGAGCCTACAACAAGCATCCTGGTGTGTTTGGTTTCCAGGAGAACTACGATGACCCTCATAAACCGCTCCCCTCCTCGGTGGTTCACATCAGGGGCTTGGTGGACGGCATCATGGAGGCGGACCTGGTGGAGGCCCTGCAGGAGTTTGGGGCCATCAGGTAATAACGGAGCACCTGTATGTGTAATAACAGAGCACCTGTATGTGTAATAACGGAGAGCACCTTTTATTAATGAGACATGGTTTAGTAATCCAGCCCACGATGGTTCCTATAACTTTCCTCTTGAAATATTCATTTACAGTTACGTGGTTATGATGCCCAAGAAGCGCCAGGCCCTGGTGGAGTACGAGGACATGAACGGCTCCTGTAACGCCGTCACGTACGCAGCAGAGAACCAGGTTTACATCGCAGGCCACCCCGCCTTCATCAATTACTCAACTAGCCAAAAGATCTCCCGGCCAGGAGACTCCGATGACACCCGGAGCGTCAACAATGTGCTGCTGCTCACGGTCATCAACCCCATCTATCCCATCACCACGGTAACGGGATACATTACTGCATGGTATCATTCATTAGATCAGCGTTCATTAAACCCTCGATGTCAGATATGAGCCTGGCTTCAGGAGAAATAAAGTGCGTGCGTGCGTGCGTGCGTGCGTGCGTGCGTGCGTGCGTGCGTGCGTGCGTGCGTGCGTGCGTGCGTGCGTGCTGACTATACCAGGAGCACTGTATGATCTTCTCTGTGTGCCTCTGCAGGATGTCCTCTACACCATCTGTAACAACTGTGGTCCTGTCCAGAGGATCGTCATCTTCAGAAAGAACGGTGTTCAGGCCATGGTGGAATATCCTTTTCAATAACTGTCTGTTTTATTGGCCACGCGTGTTCTGTTACATGTGGACACGTTATAACGGTCCTGTAGAACCCTCAGACATCGTTTCACCTTAACTCACTGCTGCCACATTTGACTCAGTCCAGAGCGCTCAGAGAGCCAAAGCCTCTCTGAACGGGGCCGACATCTACTCTGGCTGCTGCACACTAAAGATCGAGTATGCCAAGGTAAGAGTACAGTATGGCAGTGGCCCTGTTCACACCTGGTATTAACATGTGTCCTCAGTGATCCTGTTCACACCTGGTATTAACATGTGTCCTCAGTGGCCCTGTTCACACCTGGTATTAACATGCGTCCTCAGTGGTCCTGTTCACACCTGGTATTAACATGTGTCCTCAGTGATCCTGTTCACACCTGGTATTAACATGTGTCCTCAGTGATCCTGTTCACACCTGGTATTAACATGTGTCCTCAGTGATCCTGTTCACACCTGGTATTAACATGTGTCCTCAGTGGCCCTGTTCACACCTGGTATTAACATGCGTCCTCAGTGGTCCTGTTCACACCTGGTATTAACGTGTCCTCAGTGGTCCTGTTCACACCTGGTATTAACATGTGTCCTCAGTGGTCCTGTTCACACCTGGTATTAACGTGTCCTCAGTGGTCCTGCTCACACCTGGTATTAACGTGTCCTCAGTGGTCCTGCTCACACCTGGTATTAACATGTGTCCTCAGTGATCCTGCTCACACCTGGTATTAACATGCGTCCTCAGTGGTCCTGTTCACACCTGGTATTAACGTGTCCTCAGTGGTCCTGTTCACACCTGGTATTAACATGCGTCCTCAGTGGCCCTGTTCACACCTGGTATTAACATGTGTCCTCAGTGGTCCTGTTCACACCTGGTATTAACATGTGTCCTCAGTGGTCCTGTTCACACCTGGTATTAACATGTGTCCTCAGTGGTCCTGTTCACACCTGGTATTAACGTGTCCTCAGTGGTCCTGCTCACACCTGGTATTAACATGTGTCCTCAGTGATCCTGCTCACACCTGGTATTAACATGTGTCCTCAGTGGTCCTGTTCACACCTGGTATTAACATGTGTCCCCAGTGGTCCTGTTCACACCTGGTATTAACATGCGTCCTCAGTGGTCCTGTTCACACCTGGTATTAACATGTGTCCTCAGTGGTCCTGTTCACACCTGGTATTAACATGTGTCCTCAGTGGTCCTGTTCACACCTGGTATTAACATGCGTCCTCAGTGGTCCTGTTCACACCTGGTATTAACATGTGTCCTCGGTGATCCTGCTCACACCTGGTATTAACATGTGTCCTCAGTGATCCTGTTCACACCTGGTATTAACATGTGTCCTCAGTGGTCCTGTTCACACCTGGTATTAACATGCGTCCTCAGTGATCCTGCTCACACCTGGTATTAACATGTGTCCTCAGTGGTCCTGTTCACACCTGGTATTAACATGTGTCCTCAGTGGTCCTGTTCACACCTGGTATTAACATGTGTCCTCAGTGATCCTGCTCACACCTGGTATTAACATGTGTCCTCAGTGGTCCTGTTCACACCTGGTATTAACATGTGTCCTCAGTGGTCCTGTTCACACCTGGTATTAACATGTGTCCTCAGTGGTCCTGTTCACACCTGGTATTAACATGCGTCCTCAGTGGTCCTGTTCACACCTGGTATTAACATGTGTCCTCAGTGATCCTGCTCACACCTGGTATTAACATGTGTCCTCAGTGGTCCTGTTCACACCTGGTATTAACATGTGTCCTCAGTGGTCCTGTTCACACCTGGTATTAACATGTGTCCTCAGTGATCCTGCTCACACCTGGTATTAACATGTGTCCTCAGTGGTCCTGTTCACACCTGGTATTAACGTGTCCTCAGTGGTCCTGTTCACACCTGGTATTAACATGTGTCCTCAGTGATCCTGTTCACACCTGGTATTAACATGCGTCCTCAGTGGTCCTGTTCACACCTGGTATTAACATGTGTCCTCAGTGGTCCTGTTCACAACTGGTATTAACATGCGTCCTCAGTGGTCCTGTTCACACCTGGTATTAACATGTGTCCTCAGTGGTCCTGTTCACACCTGGTATTAACATGTGTCCTCAGTGATCCTGCTCACACCTGGTATTAACATGTGTCCTCAGTGGTCCTGTTCACACCTGGTATTAACGTGTCCTCAGTGGTCCTGTTCACACCTGGTATTAACATGTGTCCTCGGTGATCCTGCTCACACCTGGTATTAACATGTGTCCTCAGTGATCCCATCACTTTAACTACGTCTGTTCACAGCTGGCGTTAGAATGCGTCTCCAGTGACTGCTTGTGATCTGATCTCACTTCCCGCTCTGTATGCTAATAAACACGTAGTAAACACACGGCTGATCCAGCAGCTGTTACGTTATATTACATGTGAGTCAGTAGTGATGTCATGTTCATGAAGAGAGCGGCGGGTGTTCAGCTCTGTGTAAAGCACCGGGAACAAAAACACCAACACATCTCAGACAGTATGATAATAATTCACTTCCTGTTCCTAGTCTGAGCGTCTGTAGACATGACGCCTATAATATAGTATATCACCGATACCAGTATCGGGTATCGGGTCCGATACTGTGCTCATGTACTCGTACTCGCAAAACGGCTCTGATGCCACTTTACTATGGTGCGCCCGACCCCGCTGGGCCGGGATCCCACCTCAGCCGGCGCACACCGGCCCTCACTTTCATTGCTCCACGGGGTTTTGCTCCCTCTGACTCACACGTGCGTTAGACTCCTTGGTCCATGTTTCAAGACGGGTCGGGTGGGTTGCCGACATCGCCGCAGACCCCTGGCGCCTTTTACGTGGGCCTCACTGAGGATGCATGTTAGTACCAGGTGTGAACAGGTTGAATGAACATCAGGTGTGAACAGACTCTAGATGTGATGATGTAATGTAATCCTGTTCACAGCCAGCGCGCCTTAACGTCTTCAAGAACGACCAGGACACGTGGGACTATACCAACCCCAACCTCAGTGGCCAAGGTAACACGCAGCCCCCCCAGCCCTTCCTCCCCCCTTTACTTCCTCCTCTCTTCCTCTCATTCCACTGTATGGGATGGTCAGGGTGCTCTGCCTCCGGGGGTATTGCCTGTGATCACACAGGAATGGTTCCTTCCACCATCGGTGTTCAGAGGCAGTATTCCTGTGATGCCTTCACAGTCTTCATGCATTTCCTCGCCACACTGTAGTGAGGGCATGAGGAGCAACCTCAAGGGCAGCAACCTCAGTTACAGGCTCGTGCATGATCGCAGCCCTACGCACCCATCACAGTATCCAGTATGTAGGCACAGCATTCCTCACATACTGCAGGTTCACATTCCCTGTAGAGCATGTCACAGCTACACAACCTCACAGCTCTGCCCAGTCTACACCACAGAGAGCATCACACCTGTCACAGTGTCCAGTCTACACCACAGAGAGCATCATACCTGTCATAGTGTCCAGTCTACACCACAGAGAGCATCACACCTGTCACAGTGTCCAGTCTACACCACAGAGAGCATCACACCTGTCATAGTGTCCAGTCTACACCACAGAGAGCATCACACCTGTCACAGTGTCCAGTCTACACCACAGAGAGCATCACACCTGTCACAGTGTCCAGTCTACACCACAGAGAGCATCACACCTGTCATAGTGTCCAGTCTACACCACAGAGAGCATCACACCTGTCAGCATTCCTTCACACATACTGGAGATTTTATATAGATCTAGTTTATATATAGTTTATATCAGCTGAGTTGACTGGTGAGACCACTCGGTACACCTCTGGTTAAAGGTCCCATGAAACCACTCCTGAGATCTGAACTCTAGTATTTCTGCATGAGGGTGACTTGATGTCGGGGGGGTCTGGGTTTGAGGGCAGCTGGAGCATAAAGAGAACCAACACCATGCTGTTGAGTATTAAACACCCGACCGGGTTAGTCTGTCTGCTGTTAGCGTTCTGATCAGCAGCTGCTGCTGTTGGACGGCTCATCTCAGTCTGGGATCACATTCTAATGGATGGATGCTTTTACATCCCAAATACAGGGGGGGGTACTATAATGATGGGTTAACAACAGATCTGAGAAACAAGAATATTCTACATTTCATGGGACCCTTTAATGAAACCGTACCGTTCATTAGAAACACACTGGGTAGTGTTATCGACATTGTTAAACCTTTAAGACTCGCTGATGAGCAACATGACATTTGTTTTTAGAGGTAGGGATTACATCATGTGTTATTGGAGATGTGTTTTGTTGAGGTAATGTTAAAACAATATGTTCATAAGACGTTAAGAATGCAGCTCTTTGCATGCCTGAAACCTGAAACCTCATGAAAGAACCTTTAATCAGCCACATGGTGAGGACAGAGATTCTCCTCTGCTCCTCCAACGACTACCGGTTAAAGTACCAGACACTGCTAAAGGTAGACTGTTACTGTAGGGGATCACATTCAGGGTGTGGGATGGAGAAGAGATTACATTACACTCTGTGGGATTATAAACCTGATTACAGATAAATACTTGAAGTGTCTCTGTACTGAGGACATTTTTACTTTTATTTTTTTTATTTTTTTGCCAAACACTGTAAAATGCTGTAGTTGTTTTTGTTGTACACGAGCAGGACCACAACATGTACATTTCATACAGGTGTTTCTTGATATTGTCTAGTCTGTGCTGCCGTAGGAACCAGAGGTACTCCTTGTGTCCTCACTGTGCAAACTCACACAGGCTTACCTCGACCTCTATCAGACACCACGGCTTCCACAGCTACCGTAGAACCATGTACATCTCTCTGTGGCATACAGCGGACACAGTGGGGCAACAGATACCGGAACACAACCTCAACTCAGTACGTCCATCATCACCCCTATCTCCACCTCCTGACATGGGACTCCATTTAACTTTTGGCGGTGGACAGTAGCCACCGTCTCAGTGTGAGGGACAGAAACACTCCCCGAGGCCACGCGAACAGACACCTCGCATATAGCATCTACCAGCAGCTCTTTACCACTACAGCACATCTCATCTGCAGAGCCCCGAGGAGACACAACACATTGATGATGAGGGCGGGAGTCAGGTGTGTGTGGTCGTTCAGGCCACGCCTCCTAGCCCCTGGGACGTTGCCTGCCATAACACTACCACAACCACAGGGAGCATCAGAGGAGTTTTCAGACACACTCAGCCCGACCAGGGAACAGATGATACCACACACCGGGGCAGTAAATGATGCTCATACCGCTCCGTCTCTACGCTCCTGAGCCCGACACAACACGACAACACAAGCAGCTGAATATCCACGGCAACACACAGCTGAACCGCCATGACAGCACACGGTCACGCAGACATCCCAGATGACTTATTGTCAAGCACTAGAGGCCTTTTCACTTTGCAAGTGGCCGACAGCTATTAAACCAAATAAGCACCACGTGATCGTCCATTTTTACATGAGAAGAGAGATCCACGGGGGGGCCTATGAAGACACAAGCATCAAACACCTATCAAGCATACAAGCACAGATTCAGACCCTTTCCTACAGCTCTCTGGTGTTCTGTTCTCTCCCTGTACTTCCTCCCCATCTCCCTCCTCCTCCTCCTCTCTGTGCTCTTCTTGTGTTGTTTCTGCGTTGTTTCATTTTCCCTTTTTGTGCACTGGCCCATAGTGATGCCTTTAACGCCTCCCGTGTGATGCAGGTTTGGCTCAGTGTGTCTGCGGACAGACAGACAGACAGACAGACGCTTCTCTAACGGTGCACATGTCCTGCTCTGTGGTCAGAGCACGCTAAGCTGGAAATGAGCCTCTAATAGCAACGTTCAAAACAAACCGTCAGCAAGTGAAACCCAAGCGTGGATGTGACGATGTACTGTTCTCTCTGGTGGTGGGGATGCAAGGAAGCAAGGAAGGAAGGAAGGAAGGAAGGAGTGAAGAGGGAGAATGAGTTGAGGCTGGAGTGAAGAGGTTGGCGGGTATCATCCCTGCTGAAGACTGCCCCCTACCTGCCCACTGTGTCCCGTGCTCCGTGTGTGGTGCTGTAAGTACTCGACAGAATGAATTCATCTGATCTTCATGGTTAAACCTTTGAAAGTGATGTGAAACTAAAACATGTTAATATTACAATATGATGTAGACATGTTACACTCATTTAATGGACCCGCTGGCTCCTAATGCTCTCGCTAACTTTCTATTATTTCTATTATGGTTTTTTATTATTCTTATTATATCCATGTATGGCTCGTTATACTACCTCTACCTATATTATACTACCTCTACCTATATTATACTACCTCTACCTATATTATACTACCTCTACCTATATTATATTACCTCTACCTATATTATACTACCTCTACCTATATTATACTACCTCTACCTATATTATACTACCTCTACCTATATTATACCTATATTATATTACCTCTACCTATATTATACTACCTATACCTATATTATACTACCTCTACCTATATTATACTACCTCTACCTATATTATACCTATATTATATTACCTCTACCTATATTATACTACCTCTACCTATATTATACTACCTCTACCTATATTATACCTATATTATATTACCTCTACCTATATTATACTACCTCTACCTATATTATACTACCTCTACCTATATTATACTACCTCTACCTATATTATACTACCTCTACCTATATTATACTACCTCTACCTATATTATACTACCTCTACCTATATTATATTACCTCTACCTATATTATACTACCTCTACCTATATTATACTACCTCTACCTATATTATACCTATATTATATTACCTCTACCTATATTATACTACCTCTACCTATATTATACTACCTCTACCTATATTATACCTATATTATATTACCTCTACCTATATTATACTACCTCTACCTATATTATACCTATATTATATTACCTCTACCTATATTATACTACCTCTACCTATATTATACTACCTATACCTATATTATACCTATATTATACTACCTCTACCTATATTATACTACCTATACCTATATTATACTACCTCTACCTATATTATACCTATATTATACTACCTCTACCTATATTATACTACCTATACCTATATTATACTACCTATACCTATATTATACCTATATTATACTACCTCTACCTATATTATACTACCTCTACCTATATTATACCTATATTATATTACCTCTACCTATATTATACTACCTATACCTATATTATACTACCTCTACCTATATTATACTACCTCTACCTATATTATACTACCTCTACCTATATTATACCTATATTATACTACCTCTACCTATATTATACTACCTCTACCTATATTATACCTATATTATATTACCTCTACCTATATTATACTACCTATACCTATATTATACTACCTCTACCTATATTATACTACATATACCTATATTATACTACCTCTACCTATATTATACCTATATTATATTACCTCTACCTATATTATACTACCTATACCTATATTATACTACCTCTACCTATATTATACTACCTCTACCTATATTATACTACCTCTACCTATATTATACCTATATTATACTACCTCTACCTATATTATACCTATATTATACTACCTCTACCTATATTATACTACCTCTACCTATATTATACTACCTCTACCTATATTATACCTATATTATATTACCTCTACCTATATTATACTACCTATATTATACTACCTCTACCTATATTATACTACCTCTACCTATATTATACCTATATTATACTACCTCTACCTATATTATACCTATATTATACTACCTCTACCTATATTATACCTATATTATATTACCTCTACCTATATTATATTACCTCTACCTATATTATACTACCTATATTATACTACCTCTACCTATATTATACCTATATTATATTACCTCTACCTATATTATACTACCTCTACCTATATTATACCTATATTATACTACCTCTACCTATATTATACTACCTATATTATACTACCTCTACCTATATTATATTACCTCTACCTATATTATACTACCTATATTATACTACCTCTACCTATATTATACTACCTCTACCTATATTATACTACCTCTACTAGGATGTCAGGCTAGCGAGCTCTTTAGTATCCAGGTAGAGCTCAGTGTTGGATTAGGGTGTTACTGTCTGTAGCACTAGAAGCTAAATGGTCTCTTCTAGAGGGAGAGGTTTATTTTACAGACGGGGATTCTGGTTTTAGTGCTGGATGTTTTTATTATTTATTTATGTGGGGACACATTATGAAGACATAACCACATAACAAACAGATAGTTATTTACAGATTGTATGAGTGTAATGCAGAGTCCTATTCAGAAGTGATCTCCCGTTGTGTTGCTTATTGGGGTGTGGCTCTAGTGGCACATTCAATCAGCAATAAGCCATCCAGAGCAGGTTATAAGCAGCCTCTGACTGAGTTCAGTTAACTCCACATCCAGAGCGGGTTATTAGCAGCCTCTGATTGAGTTCAGTTAACTCCACATCCAGAGCGGGTTATAAGCAGCCTCTGATTGAGTTCAGTTAACTCCACATCCAGAGCGGGTTATTAGCAGCCTCTGACTGAGTTCAGTTAACTCCACATCCAGAGCGGGTTATTAGCAGCCTCTGACTGAGTTCAGTTAACTCCACATCCAGAGCGGGTTATAAGCAGCCTCTGATTGAGTTCAGTTAACTCCACATCCAGAGCGGGTTATAAGCAGCCTCTGATTGAGTTCAGTTAACTCCACATCCAGAGCGGGTTATTAGCAGCCTCTGATTGAGTTCAGTTAACTCCACATCCAGAGCAGGTTATAAGCAGCCTCTGATTGAGTTCAGTTAACTCCACATCCAGAGCGGGTTATAAGCAGCCTCTGATTGAGTTCAGTTAACTCCACATCCAGAGCGGGTTATTAGCAGCCTCTGATTGAGTTCAGTTAACTCCACATCCAGAGCGGGTTATAAGCAGCCTCTGACTGAGTTCAGTTAACTCCACATCCAGAGCGGGTTATTAGCAGCCTCTGACTGAGTTCAGTTAACTCCACATCCAGAGCGGGTTATTAGCAGCCTCTGATTGAGTTCAGTTAACTCCACATCCAGAGCGGGTTATAAGCAGCCTCTGATTGAGTTCAGTTAACTCCACATCCAGAGCAGGTTATAAGCAGCCTCTGACTGAGTTCAGTTAACTCCACATCCAGAGCGGGTTATTAGCAGCCTCTGACTGAGTTCAGTTAACTCCACATCCAGAGCGGGTTATTAGCAGCCTCTGATTGAGTTCAGTTAACTCCACATCCAGAGCAGGTTATAAGCAGCCTCTGACTGAGTTCAGTTAACTCCACATCCAGAGCGGGTTATTAGCAGCCTCTGACTGAGTTCAGTTAACTCCACATCCAGAGCGGGTTATAAGCAGCCTCTGATTGAGTTCAGTTAACTCCACATCCAGAGCAGGTTATAAGCAGCCTCTGACTGAGTTCAGTTAACTCCACATCCAGAGCGGGTTATTAGCAGCCTCTGATTGAGTTCAGTTAACTCCACATCCAGAGCAGGTTATTAGCAGCCTCTGATTGAGTTCAGTTAACTCCACATCCAGAGCGGGTTATAAGCAGCCTCTGACTGAGTTCAGTTAACTCCACATCCAGAGCGGGTTATTAGCAGCCTCTGACTGAGTTCAGTTAACTCCACATCCAGAGCGGGTTATAAGCAGCCTCTGACTGAGTTCAGTTAACTCCACATCCAGAGCGGGTTATAAGCAGCCTCTGACTGAGTTCAGTTAACTCCACATCCAGAGCAGGTTATTAGCAGCCTCTGACTGAGTTCAGTTAACTCCACATCCAGAGCAGGTTATTAGCAGCCTCTGACTGAGTTCAGTTAACTCCACATCCAGAGCAGGTTATTAGCAGCCTCTGATTGAGTTCAGTTAACTCCACATCCAGAGCAGGTTATAAGCAGCCTCTGATTGAGTTCAGTTAACTCCACATCCAGAGCGGGTTATAAGCAGCCTCTGACTGAGTTCAGTTAACTCCACATCCAGAGCGGGTTATAAGCAGCCTCTGATTGAGTTCAGTTAACTCCACATCCAGAGCGGGTTATTAGCAGCCTCTGACTGAGTTCAGTTAACTCCACATCCAGAGCGGGTTATAAGCAGCCTCTGATTGAGTTCAGTTAACTCCACATCCAGAGCAGGTTATTAGCAGCCTCTGATTGAGTTCAGTTAACTCCACATCCAGAGCAGGTTATTAGCAGCCTCTGATTGAGTTCAGTTAACTCCACATCCAGAGCGGGTTATAAGCAGCCTCTGACTGAGTTCAGTTAACTCCACATCCAGAGCAGGTTATTAGCAGCCTCTGATTGAGTTCAGTTAACTCCACATCCAGAGCAGGTTATTAGCAGCCTCTGATTGAGTTCAGTTAACTCCACATCCAGAGCGGGTTATAAGCAGCCTCTGATTGAGTTCAGTTAACTCCACATCCAGAGCGGGTTATTAGCAGCCTCTGATTGAGTTCAGTTAACTCCACATCCAGAGCGGGTTATTAGCAGCCTCTGATTGAGTTCAGTTAACTCCACATCCAGAGCGGGTTATAAGCAGCCTCTGATTGAGTTCAGTTAACTCCACATCCAGAGCGGGTTATTAGCAGCCTCTGATTGAGTTCAGTTAACTCCACATCCAGAGCGGGTTATTAGCAGCCTCTGACTGAGTTCAGTTAACTCCACATCCAGAGCAGGTTATTAGCAGCCTCTGATTGAGTTCAGTTAACTCCACATCCAGAGCAGGTTATAAGCAGCCTCTGATTGAGTTCAGTTAACTCCACATCCAGAGCGTTGAAGACAGTGTTGGTATCCCCGTGTGCACCTGCAGTGTCATATCATAATATTATATATATATAGTGTATCTACTTTATGTAACAGATGTGAAATAGATTTAATGTCATAAGCTGAGTGTAACCAGAATAGCGATCCGGTTTCACCCAACAGATCTGGAATATGTTTGGTTGATGTTTGCCGACAGGCCGCTGCAGACTGAAGGCCTTCACACCGGGGGTGGGGGGGAGATGTGAAATACGTGAAAACTCTTCCTACCGGCAGCGATGCGATGCGATGCGATGCGATGCGATGCGATGCGATGCGATGCGATGCGGAGTAGCACCAGTTGCAACACTTTTCAATCCGATGTTTGAATCGGTTAAAACCCGGGATGCTGTGGACCCAGAGCGTCTCTGAGTGAGTCTGCCTCTGGGAAACAGTTACACAGGGCTTTTATTGTGAAAGGTAAGAACGGAAGGAGTGGATCCGGTCTGCGCCGCCTTTGTCCAGGTTGAAAGCCGTAACGCCACATTTCCACCAGATCTGGAACGGACGCTCGGGGACGCTCGGGGACGCACTGCTCCACTCAAGTGGTGACGTACTCTCTCTCGATGCACCTGATTGGTTCCTGGTTCTCTGCTCCCGGGTTCAAACAGGAAACAACATGGCGGCGTGCTCACCGAAACCTCGTTCGTTTTTTTCCCCGCAGAATATTCACGTTCTGCGTGAAAGTACTCGTGACAAAAACAACCGTTAGACAAACTGTACTGATGTGTGACGTAAGCGCCCCCAGTGTGTGAAGGACTTTAACCAGCTAGAGTGCATCAGGACCGTCACGTGGATCTCTCCTCGACTCTGCATTACTTAATAATGTGGTTATCTAGATCCTCCAACAGCAGAGTGAGCTGGGATGGTTGGATGATTCATCATTTAAAGATAGAGTTGGTGATCATTTAAAGCTAGAGTTGGTGATCATTTAAAGCTAGAGTTGGTGATCATTTAAAGCTAGAGTTGGTGATCATTTAAAGCTAGAGTTGGTGATCATTTAAAGATAGAGTTGGTGATCATTTAAAGTTAGAGTTGGTGATCATTTAAAGTTAGAGTTGGTGATCATTTAAAGTTGGAGTTGGTGATCATTTAAAGATAGAGTTGGTGGTCATTTAAAGATAGAGTTGGTGATCATTTAAAGATAGAGTAGGTGATCATTTAAAGATAGAGTAGGTGATCATTTAAAGATAGAGTAGGTGATCATTTAAAGATAGAGTTGGTGATCATTTAAAGATAGAATAGGTGATCATTTAAAGCTAGAGTTGGTGATCATTTAAAGTTAGAGTTGGTGATCATTTAAAGATAGAGTAGGTGATCATTTAAAGTTAGAGTTGGTGATCATTTAAAGTTGGAGTTGGTGATCATTTAAAGATAGAGTTGGTGATCATTTAAAGATAGAGTTGGTGATCATTTAAAGATAGAGTAGGTGATCATTTAAAGATAGAGTTGGTGATCATTTAAAGCTAGAGTAGGTGATCATTTAAAGATAGAGTTGGTGATCATTTAAAGATAGAGTAGGTGATCATTTAAAGATAGAGTTGGTGATCATTTAAAGCTAGAGTTGGTGATCATTTAAAGCTAGAGTTGGTGATCATTTAAAGATAGAGTTGGTGATCATTTAAAGTTAGAGTTGGTGATCATTTAAAGCTAGAGTTGGTGATCATTTAAAGTTAGAGTTGGTGATCATTTAAAGATAGAGTTGGTGATCATTTAAAGATAGAGTAGGTGATCATTTAAAGATAGAGTAGGTGATCATTTAAAGATAGAGTTGGTGGTCATTTAAAGATAGAGTTGGTGATCATTTAAAGATAGAGTAGGTGATCATTTAAAGATAGAGTTGGTGATCATTTAAAGCTAGAGTTGGTGATCATTTAAAGCTAGAGTTGGTGATCATTTAAAGTTAGAGTTGGTGATCATTTAAAGATAGAGTTGGTGATCATTTAAAGTTGGAGTTGGTGCTAGTGCTGCTAGCTACTTTCCCTGGAGGAGAGACAGGCTGAGTTTATAGGGTGGATGATTTTGAAAGGTAGCGTCCTCTTGATGGTTTGTTCAGATTACCAACCCTAGCTTTAAGCTTTAAGCTTAAAGAGCACCACAGTATTCAGTTATCATCAAGGGATGATTTCTGATTGAAAGCTACATCTATACTATATATATATATATATATATATATATATATATATATATATATATATATACTGCTGATTATAGTACACAATAATAAATGTTCTGTACCAGAATCAGATATCTATGGATAATGATTCTTTAAATGAGAAGATGAAATGCTGTTTTCATAATGAATTGTTCTGCTAGATGGTTGAGGAGGTTGTTCTTATAAAACAGAGAATCACTTTGTAATGTGTTTTAATGAATGGAGCAACAATAACGGACATTATCTTTTCTCTTGACGACTTTAAGTCTAGTCGACTATTCATCTGTTCCTCTTCACTGTGTAAGTCTCCTGATGTTCTGCGTCTGTCGTACCTGCTGTGTAATGCCTGTAGAGTTCTCCTAGTGCTCAATAAAACATGTTTAGCCTGCAGCTGATGCTGATTTGACCCTGATCTTCTACCTGAATGTTTCTATTGTTACCAGATGTCTACGTGTTGATGTGTATTTGGATTTGACGTGTGTATATGTGTACCTGCACAGATGCTGATGGGGAAGGCAATTGGAACAATTCACAAGGTGTGTGTGTGTGTGTGTACTAGGATGGCTGATTTAGGAAGTTAATCATTAAAAGATATTTTATATTTTGCCAAAAACAAATCTCCATTATGTCACGAATGAGATGATCAGAGTAGAGCCCCCCCCCTGTTGCATGTCAGTCACAGCTGTGTCCCTCAGTAGGCTCCGTCCTGTAGGAGGTAACGACCGGTTTAAACCTGTTTGATAGGCAACTTCTACTTTACCGTTTTAGATCCCAACGCCAACCCCAACAAACGCCAGAGGCAGCCGGCCCTGCTGGGAGACCACCCACCTGATTACGGTAATATACAATAGAGACCTGTAGAAGAGTGGAGCACACCCCGGGACCGTATCTGAACCTCACACCATGTTTCTTCTCTTCTGAAGGCGGCCCTCAGGGAGGTTACCATGGTTACAATGAGGACAGCTACGGGCCTCCTCCTCCCCACCGCATGGGGCCGGGGATGGGAGGTGGTCGTGGGCGGGGCAGCCAGCGCTACGGCCCCAGTTATGGACCGCCGCCCCCCGAGTACGGTCCTCACGCCGACTCCCCCGTTCTGATGGTTTACGGCCTCGAGCCCGCCAAGGTCAACGCCGACAAGGTCTTCAACATCTTCTGTCTCTACGGCAACGTGGAGAGGGTGAGTGACACGATGCTGACCAAACACCCTCGGAGTATTCATTAGTCAGTAGACACCACAACAGGAGACAGTGAATACTTGACAGATCTCCCTTTAAGGTTCATTTAGAGCAGATCAATGTGTGATTGATTAGTGATGAAGTATTGGAATGGATTGGGAGATCTACTTGATGTGATGACTGACGTGATGTCATTGAAGTGATGAGTTAGTTTAACCAGCAGCATGTTTCCTGTAGAGCTGCAACAACAGTTAGATGATTAGTTGATTGACAGAAGAGTAATCCGCAACTATCTTGATGATCAATAATCATTCAAGTCATTTTTCAAGCAAAATGGTAAATTTAATATCTTCAGGTTTTAGACGCAGACGTCAGCGTGGTCTCTGAGAGCCATGTTGTAACCTTTCATAGACTAACTGATGAACAGAGCAGCTGATTGATTGATTGGTAATATAGACTAGATGATGGATGAATGGAGCAGCTGATTGATTAATGATGAATGAACGGAGCAGCGGATTGATTAATGATGGATGAACAGAGCAGCTGATTGATTGATTGGTAATATAGACTAGATGATGAATGAACAGAGCAGCTGATTGATTAATGATGGATGAATGGAGCAGCTGATTGATTGATTGGTAATATAGACTAGATGATGGATGAACAGAGCAGCTGATTGATTAATGATGGATGAATGGAGCAGCTGATTGATTGATTGGTAATATAGACTAGATGATGGATGAACAGAGCAGCTGATTGATTAATGATGGATGAATGGAGCAGCTGATTGATTGATTGGTAATATAGACTAGATGATGGATGAACGGAGCAGCTGATTGATTAATGATGGATGAATGGAGCAGCTGATTGATTGATTGGTAATATAGACTAGATGATGAATGAACAGAGCAGCTGATTGATTAATGATGGATGAATGGAGCAGCTGATTGATTGATTGGTAATATAGACTAGATGATGGATGAACAGAGCAGCTGATTGATTAATGATGGATGAATGGAGCAGCTGATTGATTGATTGGTAATATAGACTAGATGATGGATGAACGGAGCAGCTGATTGATTAATGATGGATGAACAGAGCAGCTGATTGATTGATTGGTAATATAGACTAGATGATGAATGAACAGAGCAGCTGATTGATTAATGATGGATGAACAGAGCAGCTGATTGATTGATTGGTAATATAGACTAGATGATGAATGAACAGAGCAGCTGATTGATTAATGATGGATGAATGGAGCAGCTGATTGATTGATTGGTAATATAGACTAGATGATGGATGAACGGAGCAGCTGATTGATTGATTGGTAATATAGACTAGATGATGGATGAACGGAGCAGCTGATTGATTAATGATGGATGAATGGAGCAGCTGATTGATTGATTGGTAATATAGACTAGATGATGAATGAACAGAGCAGCTGATTGATTAATGATGAATGAACAGAGCAGCTGATTGATTGATTGGTAATATAGACTAGATGATGAATGAACAGAGCAGCTGATTGATTAATGATGAATGAACAGAGCAGCTGATTGATTAATGATGAATGAACAGAGCAGCTGATTGATTGATTGGTAATATAGACTAGATGATGAATGAACAGAGCAGCTGATTGATTAATGATGAATGAACAGAGCAGCTGATTGATTAATGATGAATGAACGGAGCAGCTGATTGATTGATTGATTGGTAATGTAGACTAGATGATGAATGAACAGAGCAGCTGATTGATTGATCACTCGTTAATAATAAGTCCTGGTTACTAGCAGCACTCGTTTGATGCTCAGCAGGATGTGTTTCTTCCTCCAGATTAAGTTCATGAAGAGTAAACCGGGCGCGGCCATGGTGGAGATGGGAGACTGTTACTCTGTGGACCGGGCCATCACTCACCTCAACAACAACTTCCTGTTCGGACAGAAACTCAACGTTTGGTAAGAGCAGCCGTCCAGAACTCTAATACTAATAATACAGATGCAGAGCTAGATGTACAGATGTGCGACCTCTGGCCTGCTCTTCTTCCTCGGCAGCGTGTCCAAGCAGCAAGCCATCGTGCCGGGACAGTGCTACCAGCTAGAGGACAACACCAGCAGCTTCAAAGACTTCCACGGATCTCGTAACAACCGCTTCACCTCCCCGGAGCAGGCGGCCAAGAACCGAATCCAGCACCCCAGCAACGTCCTCCACTTCTTCAACGCACAGCCCGACATCTCCGTAGAGATCTTCAACCAGGTCAGACAGAAAGAACAGCCCCCGGGTTCCCTCTGTGAAGGGGTTAGGGTTAGGGTTCTCCTCACACCAACACTAAACTGCTCTCTCCTTCCAGGCCTGCGAGGAGCTGGAGATAAAGCTCCCCACCAGTGTGAAACTCTTCACCGGAAAGAGTGAGTAAAGGGGGCTAGAGCCGGGCCGGTAGTATGAACCGGTGTGAACCAGTTCATACTACCGGCTACTACCAGCACCATAAGAGGACTAAAAGCCCCACAAACACAGACCTCCATGTTCTACACCCATCTCTATTGAGTTCAGTGATTAACACACAGCTCAGTCTTAAAGGGCCCTCATTGTCAAGAGTGAGATTTTCATGTCTGTTATATCATAAAGCAGGTTTAAGTGCTTTATATAAATACTGTTAAACTATCAAACACTCAGTATATATATATATATATATATATATACGGAGAAACACACACAGCCCGGATTCAGAAACTGTAGGTTTGAAACAAGCCGTCAGGATTTATATTCATATTCTAAACGTGTCCCAGTTTATTTCCTGTTGCAGTGGATGTGAATGACATCAGCTGACAGGAAGTAAACATGGACCCAAGCTGTTGCCTAGCAACGCAATTCTGTTGAAATGCACTCAAACGGAGCGTTTCAGACAGACAGGTGAATACAGGTATATTCAGACAGACAGGTGAATACAGGTATATTCAGACAGACAGGTGAATACAGGTATATTCAGACAGACAGGTGAATACAGATATATTCAGACAGACAGGTGAATACAGGTATATTCAGACAGACAGGTGAATACAGGTATATTCAGACAGACAGGAGAATACAGGTATATTCAGACAGACAGGTGAATACAGGTATATTCAGACAGACAGGATGAATACAGGTATATTCAGACAGACAGGATGAATACAGGTATATTCAGACAGACAGGTGAATACAGGTATATTCAGACAGACAGGTGAACACAGGTATATTCAGACAGACAGGTGAACACAGGTATATTCAGACAGACAGGTGAACACAGGTATATTCAGACAGACAGGTGAATACAGGTATATTCAGACAGACAGGTGAACACAGGTATATTCAGACAGACAGGTGAACACAGGTATATTCAGACAGACAGGTGAATACAGGTATATTCAGACAGACAGGTGAATACAGGTATATTCAGACAGACAGGTGAATACAGATATATTCAGACAGACAGGATGAATACAGGTATATTCAGACAGACAGGTGAATACAGATATATTCAGACAGACAGGTGAATACAGGTATATTCAGACAGACAGGTGAATACAGGTATATTCAGACAGACAGGATGAGGAAAGTAATGAACATTACAGCATGTGAACATGTTCTAGTAGAAACCAGAATACCAACATGATGTGGGACCTTTAACTGTTCTGGTGATCTAACCCGTCCTCTTGTGACTCTAAAGGTGAGCGGAGTTCCTCCGGCCTTCTGGAGTGGGAGTCCATCAATGATGCCATGGAGGCCCTCGCTCTCATTAACCATTTCCAGATGAAAAACCCCAGTGAGTTCCATGAACATGTAGTTTTACACTGTAGAGCCTTCATCTCATCTCTTACCTTCATCTTCTGTCTCTTCTCTTCCAGGTGGGCCTTACCCGTACACACTGAAGCTGTGTTTCTCCACCACGCACCACGCCAACTAGACACCCACAGAACAGCTGCAATGCTGTGTGTCTCTGCGTACAGAGTACTGCAGTACTGTCAACAGAGTACTGCAGTACTCTGTTGACAGTACTGCAGTACTCTGTGCAGAACACTGCAGTACTCTGTATTCAGTATTGTGTGGTCCCGTCCCGTTAAAACCTGCGATCAGTATTGACAGGAAGTAGGACTGCTGCTTTAGAACATGTTACTTAAACTATGATTTTTGTATGAAGTATTTACTTTTATCATGTTTTTCAATGAGTTCTTTTATTTTGTACGTTCACACTAGATATGAATAACCCCCCCCCTCACCCCCCCTCACCCTGAAATAAACCCATGTGGACCTCCTCAGTCTCTGGTTGTTAAATCACATCAACAGTGACCTGATAGAAGAGTTCCTTCAGAGATGGGTCAGATCTTTCACTACTTCTTCACTCTTCACGGAGAAATCTTCATCTTCGTCTTCGTCTTCATGTTGATGTTCATGAGGAAGTAAACATCAGCATGTGAAGAGGAGCAGCTGTAGTGTTGTGGATGTAGACGTCTCAGTGACTTCTCTGTTCTGAGGTGGTTCAACATGTGGTTCCCTGGACTACAGGATCTCATCACTCTGAAGATTAAAGGACGTTCTCTGTTCACCTCCTGTCTCCGTTTCCATGACAACCTGTCTCTCTTTTAGTAAACAATACTGACAATATTACTTTAGCTGGAGTTACTCCATTAAATAAGAGTTCATCACAGACCTGCATCAGGTAGTCTGCATCAGGTAGTCTGCATCAGGTAGTCTGCATCAGGTAGTCTGGATCAGGTAGTCTGCATCAGGTAGTCTGGATCAGGTAGTCTGCATCAGGTAGTCTGCATCAGGTAGTCTGGATCAGGTAGTCTGCATTAGGTAGTCTGCATCAGGTAGTCTGCATTAGGTAGTCTGCAGCAGGTAGTCTGCATCAGGTAGTCTGCATTAGGTAGTCTGCATTAGGTAGTCTGCAGCAGGTAGTCTGCATCAGGTAGTCTGGATCAGTTAGTCTGCAGCAGGTAGTCTGCATCAGGTAGTCTGCAGCAGGTAGTCTGCATCAGGTAGTCTGGATCAGGTAGTCTGCATTAGGTAGTCTGGATCAGGTAGTCTGCATCAGGTAGTCTGCAGCAGGTAGTCTGGATCAGGTAGTCTGCATCAGGTAGTCTGCATTAGGTAGTCTGGATCAGGTAGTCTGCAGCAGGTAGTCTGCATCAGGTAGTCTGGATCAGGTAGTCTGCATTAGGTAGTCTGGATCAGGTAGTCTGCATCAGGTAGTCTGCATTAGGTAGTCTGGATCAGGTAGTCTGCATCAGGTAGTCTGCATTAGGTAGTCTGCATTAGGTAGTCTGCATCAGGTAGTCTGGATCAGGTAGTCTGCAGCAGGTAGTCTGCATTAGGTAGTCTGCAGCAGGTAGTCTGCATCAGGTAGTCTGGATCAGGTAGTCTGCAGCAGGTAGTCTGCATCAGGTCGTCTGCATCAGGTAGTCTGGATCAGGTAGTCTGCATCAGGTAGTCTGGATCAGGTAGTCTGGATCAGGTAGTCTGCATCAGGTAGTCTGGATCAGGTAGTCTGCATCAGGTAGTCTTTATTATTATTATCAGTATTAACTGTTTGTATTCAGAAGAGCTGGATTAGATTAATTAGATTAAATGGATTATTTAGATTAAATAGATTAAATAGATTATTTAGATTAAATAGATTAATTAGATTATTTAGATTAAATAGATTAATTTCATTAAATAGATTAATTAGATTAAATAGATTAATTAGATTAAATAGATTAATTAGATTAAATAGATTAATGAATGAAATCAGTAACAAAATGAAAGAATAATTGACCTTTTGACTGAAGTCATTTAAACATTGAATTCTTGAAGCGTGTTTTTATCAGAACATCCAGAATACATCCTGGAGATTCACCCAGCGACCTCACGAGACTAGATTTAGTGTATTGTTGGAGTGTTGGCTGCATGCAGACATTTGTAGTGTCCTCATAACATGTTCCTCCAAATACAAAACAAAAGTAAAAGTTACATGTTGTATATAATTAATATATAAAACAATCAGGGCCGTCAATAGATTAAAATATGAATCATGTTTTATCTGTTCATAATGAACCTTAAAGGAGATCAGTCCAGTATTTAATCCTCTTATCAACATGGGAGTGTATAATATGCTGCTTTATGTAAATGTATGTATATATTTATTATTATAAATCAATGAACAAACTGCAGCAACAACAGCAACAACAGCTGTCAGTGTGTCAGTGGGCTGACTTCACTAGGACTCGACCCAAACTGCATGAGATGATCATAAAGTGGGCATGTCTGTAGGATCAGATCAGATCAGATCAGATCAGATCAGATCAGATGAACCTTTATTCGTCCCTGGAGGAGATTCAGGAGTCAAAGCAGCAACATCATCCACAGAGTGAAACCCAGAGAGGTATAAAGGTCTACACACATCATGAACACAGTAATAGAGATAAAGATGCAGAGTGCATCAGAGTGAATGGTGAACATAGCTGGAGACCTCCACATGGTTCAAATCTCCATTAATGATGATGATGATGATGAATGTGCTGGGTGCCTCGTCTGTAATCCCGCGACGGTGGAGTGGATGACGTCACTCGCTTGCGCCGCCACAGCACTCGGTGGGATGTAAACAGTAACTGATGGCGCGTGAGAACTCTCGAGCCAGATAATATAATAATATAATAATATAATATAATGATATATATCATGTAATAATAATATAATAATATAATGATATAATAAAATAATAATAATATATAATATAATAATATAATAATATAATATAATATATAATAATATAATATAATATATAATAATATAATTATATAATATATAATATAATAATATGATATAATGATATATATCATATAATAATAATATAATGATATATATCATGTAATAATAATATAATAATATAATGATATATAATAATATAATGATATAATATAATAATATAAGATAATATAATAATATAATGATATAATAAATGAATAATAATATAATAAAATAATAATATAATATAATAATATAATGATATAATAAAATAATAATATATAATATAATAATATAATATAATATATAATAATATAATATAACAATATAATATAATAATATGATATAATAATATAATAATAATATAATATAATAATATAATATAATAATATAATATATAATATAATATAATAAAATTACAATATAATATAATAACATAATATAATAATATAATGATATAATAAAATTATAATAATATAATAAAATAATAACATAATATAATATGATATAATAATATAATAAAATAATAATAATATAACAATATAATAATATAATATAATTATATAATATATAATATAATATAATATAATAATATATAATATTATAATATAATAATATAATATAACACAGAGAGAAATCAACAAAAAGTGGCGGAAAGGAAAAAGAAGACTTCATCTCCCAGAGTGCTTTGCGCTGGAGTCGCGTAGTTGTTTCCGGTGTCTTGTAGCATTTCACTTCCTTCCAGAGTCAGACCCGACCAGACCAGAACACACCGAGACAGAAGAATAATATAATATAATAATATAATATAATATAATAATATAATATAATATAATATAATATAATAATATAATATAATATAATATAATATAATAATATAATATATAATAATATAATATAATAATAATATAATAATATAATATATAATAATATAATATAATATAATAATATAATATAATATAATATAATATAATATATAATAATATAATAATATAATATAACACAGAGAGAAATCAACAAAAAGTGGCGGAAAGGAAAAAGAAGACTTCATCTCCCAGAGTGCTTTGCGCTGGAGTCGCGTAGTTGTTTCCGGTGTCTTGTAGCATTTCACTTCCTTCCAGAGTCAGACCCGACCAGACCAGAACACACCGAGACAGAAGAATAATATAATATAATAATATAATATAATATAATAATATAATATAATATAATATAATAATATAATATAATATAATATGATATAATAATATAATATAATATAATATAATAATATAATATAATATAATATAATATAATAATATAATATAATATAATATAATAATATAATATATAATAATATAATATAATAATAATATAATAATATAATATATAATAATATAATATAATATAATAATATAATATATAATAATATAATATAATAATAATATAATAATATATAATATATAATAATAATATAATATGATATAATAATATAATATAATATAATAATATAATAATATAATATAATATAATATAATAATATAATAATATAATATAATATAATATAATAATATAATATAATAATATAATATAATAATATAATATAATATAACACAGAGAGAAATCAACAGAAAGTGTCGTAAAGTAAAAAAGAAGACTTCATCTCCCAGAGTGCTTTGCGCTGGAGTCGCGTAGGTGTTTCCGGTGTCTTATAACATTTCACTTCCTTCCAGAGTCAGACCCGACCAGACCAGAACCCGTCGGTAAACCGTCTGGACCCGTCGGTACCCGGTCCGTACCGTGTTCCCGCCTTCAGTAACGGCCGGTTGGTTTCCATCGTTACCCGAGCAGCATGAAGCGCGCGCTGTAGGACCGCTGAGTGACGTAGCAGCGCGACCCGGGACCCGGTGAGGCCTCCTCCAGGTCCTCCAGCAGAGAGACCAGCACCTCCAGAGCCCAGGTCCTCCGGGTCCTCCAGCAGAGAGCCAGAGCCAGAGCCCAGGTCCTCCGGGTCCTCCAGCAGAGAGCCAGAGCCAGAGCCAGAGCCCAGGTCCTCCGGGTCCTCCAGCAGAGAGCCAGAGCCAGAGACCAGGTCCTCCGGTAGAGCATGTCGTCCCCGTCCCCGTCGTCGTCCTCCGGGGGCTCGCGCCGCCAGTGGTGCTACCTGTGCGACCTGCCGAAGCAGCCGTGGGCGATGCTGTGGGAGTTCAGCGAGGCGGTCTGCCGAGGCTGCGTCAACTACGACGGAGCGGACCGGATCGAGCTGCTCATAGACACGGCCCGACACCTGAAGAACCAGCACCAGGTCCTGGACGGACACGGCCGGTCCCCGGGTCCACCGGGTCCACAGGGTCCACAGCACCACGGGAAACCTCTGTACGGGTCCGGGTCCGCCCGCCTGCCCAACGGGCTGCACCGGGCCGAAGACGGGACCGGGTCGCTGTCCGAGTCCAGCAGGCAGAGCCCCAACACCAGCACCCGCAGACCCGTCGTCCCGGGTATGGGTCTGGGTCTGCACAGCTCCATCTCTCAAGCCCTGATGGCTCAGGGTCTGGTCGCCGCCCCCCACGGCCTGCTGGCCCCCCTAGCGGGGTCCAGAGCCGGGGTCGCCATACCCGTCTCGGCCGGGTCCATGCTGGGCGAAGTGGGTCGGAGACAGGTGGTCTCTCTGGGGGGTCTGGGAGTCGGAGTCGGGGCTAGCACCTCTGCTCTGGTGGGAATCGACCCGGCTCTCTGGAGGAACAACGAGGTGATGGCAGAACTCAACGAGGTGGCCCGCAGCCGGGTCGAAGGCTGGCCCAACCGGCCCAAAGCGGTCCGGGACGTCCTGATGGCGCTGAGCGGCTGCGTGCCCTTCAACGTGCGCTTCAGGAAAGACCACAACCTGACGGGTCGGGTTCTGGCCTTCGACACCGGCGCCACGCCGGAGTTCGAGCTGAAGGTGTTCGCGGAGTACCCCGCCGGCTCCGGGATGATCTTCTCAGGCGTCCCGGACCTGGTCCGGCAGATGTTCCGCGACTCGGCCAAAGACGCGGGCAAAGCGGTGAACTCGGGACTTCGCTACGTGGAGTACGAGAAGAGGCCCGGCACGGGAGACTGGCGCGGGCTGTCGGAGCTGCTGAACGACGGCGTGCGCATGTTCAAAGAGCCCCCCATTCCAGAGGTTCTGCCGCAGCCGGATGCGGGGATGCCCGTGGCGGCCGGCGGACGCCCGGCACCGGCGAAGGGCACGACCCGGCGCCGCAAGGCTTCTCCGGGCTCCGAGAACGGGGAGAGCGACGGGAGGCTCGACGGGAGGTCCGACGGGAGGCCCGACCACGCGGCGAGGGAGCCGTGGCCCCGAGGCGTCTACGCCGCCATGGAGCCTCTTCCTGGCATGGAGGGCCCGCCCCGGCTCCACAGCCAGCCCTCGCCCATCTCGGCGCTGATGGGCGTGGCAGACAGCCTGAGCTCCGGCCAGATGGCCAGAGACAGCCCCGGCGTGTCCACGGCCCACTCGTCCTCGGCGGGCCGTCCCACCAGCGGCAGCCCCTCCGCCGCCTCCACCTCCGTCTCCCAGGCCGCCGTGGGGCAGAGCGCCGGCGCCGGGGAGTCCACGAGCGGCGCCCAGGGCACCCTGCTCTGCTGCACTCTCTGCCGAGAGCGCCTGGAGGACACTCACTTCGTCCAGTGTCCCTCCGTCCCGCACCACAAGTTCTGCTTCCCGTGTACCCGCGGGTTCATCCGCAGCCAGGGTCAGGGCGGCGAGGTGTACTGCCCCAGCGGCGAGCGCTGCCCGCTGGCCGGATCCTCCGTCCCCTGGGCCTTCATGCAGGGAGAGATCTCCACCATCCTCGCCGGGGACGGAGACGTCACGGTGAAGAAGGAGAGCGACCCGTGACCGCTCCACCCGGTCCTGGTGAATGGTAAGACGACGGTCTTCGGAGGACGCAGCCGTCCTCGGAGGACGCAGCCGTCCTCAGACAGATCTTTAGACACATTTTAAACAGACTGAAGTTATCTAAACCAACATGAACATCTAAAGTCCCCAATATTTAACTCTGTGTCTCTGAGCGGTGTCTCTGAGCCGTGTCTCTGAGCCGTGTCTCTGAGCGGTGTCTCTGAGCCGTGTCTCTGAGCCGTGTCTCTGAGCCGTGTCTCTGAGCCGTGAGTCTGAGCCGTGAGTCTGAGCGGTGTCTCTGAGCCGTGTCTCTGAGCCGTGTCTCTGAGCCGTGTCTCTGAGCCGTGTCTCTGAGCCGTGTCTCTGAGCGGTGTCTCTGAGCCGTGAGGAGAGGCTTGAGGCTCTTTAGTTCAGTTTTCATCTTTTAATCGTCACTTGGATCATAAATCATAAGAGAGATCTTTGAATCTCTTAAACATTCAGTATATATATACGGAGAAACACACAGCCCGGATTCAGAAACTACGTTTGAAACCAGCCGTCAGGATTTCTGTCCATTTGTGATGTCACAAATATACAATATATATTTAAATCATTAGAAGGTTTAAAACATTCTAAATGTGTCCCAGTTTATTTCCTGTTGCAGTGTATGTGAAAGACATCAGCTGACAGGAAGTAAACATGGACCCAACCTGTTGCCTAGCAACACAATTTCATTGAAATGCACTAAAACGGAGCGTTTGAGACAGACAGGTGAATACAGGTATATTCAGACAGGTGAACACAGGTATATTCAGACAGACAGAAGGAGAAACATAAAGGTGTTTTTAACATTGCAGCATGTAAACATGTTCTTATAGAAACACTAAATACAAGAATGAAGCTGAAGATGAGCATCATACGGGACCTTTAAATAAATAATAGTTTAATCTTTTTATAAAGAAACACAATCTCTACTAACTTCAGATCACCTGCCTGTTCACAGTGGAGATGTAACCCCCCCACCTCATCTGGTGTTTACAGAGCATGTTAAAACAGAGCATGTTAAAACAGAGCATGTTAAAACAGAGCATGTTAAAACAGAGCATGTTAAAACAGCGCATGTTAAGAGAGCTGCAGTAGGCTGAATGTTTCATCATTGAGCAGACATCCCATAATAACCTTCCATCATATTGTAATTGAAGTGTTGTGAGAGTAAACTAGACTCCTGCTCCTCCTCATGGCTGTTTACAGGCTGCAGAACATCCAGCCTGACGGGAGACTTTGACCAATCACAGGTCATTACAGAGAGAGAGAGAGCGTTCCTATTGGCTGAGCTCCGGCTGGTGGGCGGAGCTTCTTGGTGTTTCCTCAACAGATCTCAACATGGCTGCCGGGTCACAAACGTTCTCATTCTACAGCTAAACCGTCACTACCAGATGATTCTGACAACATCTGAGGAGAGAAATCAGAATCATCTGGTAGTGACGGTTTAGCTGTAGAATGAGACACGTTCCTGTGACCCGGCACGCCAGGGCTCGCACCAGCCGGAGCACAGCCAATAGGAACGCTCTCTCTCTGTAATGACCTGTGATTGGTCAAAGTCTCCCGTCAGGCTGGATGTTGTAAAGCCTGTAAACAGCCATGAGGAGGAGCAGGAGTCTAGTTATCTCTCAGAACACTTCAATTACAACATGATGAAAGGTTATTATGGGATTTTGATGCCAAAACCATTCAGCCTACTGCAGCTTTAATGATTTGCACAATGACGACTTAATGTCTAACAGTGCTGCCCCCCCCCCCTAACATGTACCTGCTGAAATATCACCGCTGAAAGCCCAGATGTTCTGATGGTGTTTGTGTTCATGTTCTGTTTCTGGTTGTTCCAGATGATCCCAGACCCTCACACGTGGTTCTGTTTGTGGTTCTGTTGTTCTCCTGCTGGTTGTTTGACCCGTTGTCTCTCTTCTCTCTCCTCAGTGGATCAAACACTTTGAAAGCACTTCCCTATTATCTGGAGCAGAGGTCCACGTCGGCTGCAGTTCATCATGTGTGCCTCTGAGAACAGAAGAACTCTGGAGAACCGGAGAACATCTACACACACACACACACCGTTAACTAAAGACACAACAAGACTCACTTCAGAGAGGACAGGAGAGGACACGTCTCCGTCTGTCTCCGTCTGTCGGGGCTCGGCTGGGCGGCGACATCTCGTCCCAACGTTGAGTCCTGACCAAACCTCCCCCCCCACCCATCTCTCCCATCATCAGCCCTTCTCCCATCATCAGGCCTCGTCTTCAGGACTCGTCTTCAGACCTCGTCCCATCATCAGGCCTCGTCTTCAGGACTCGTCTTCAGACCTCGTCCCATCATCAGGACTCGTCTTCAGGACTCGTCCTCAGGCCTCGTCTTCGGGCCTCGTCCTCAGGCCTCGTCTTCAGGCCTCGTCCCATCATCAGGCCTCGTCTTCGGGCCTCGTCCTCAGGCCTCGTCCCATCAGAACTTGTCTTCAGGCCTCGTCCTGGAAGCCCCGGACAGAAAGCACACGCTTGTTTTAGGAACGACAATCTTCTTTTGTCCTTCATTTGTGTTCTTGTCCTCCATGTTGCGTCCCGTCCGTCCCCTCCAGACGGACGACGGGCGTTCAGACAGAATCGTCATTTCTCTTTGAAAAACAAATGAATGTTCAGAATGTGTCCGAACCCATCGAGTCCTTAACGCCAAGGATGTCAACCATGTAATCAACGATATGTCTCTTAGGTATTCTCCTTCTATTGTACGTCAAAAATGTGAATTTACTTTCAATATGGCTATGTAATTTCTATTTTTGATACAATACAAATTTCTATGTATTTGTTTATAGTGATAAGAAGACCAAAGATGGCTTCATGCTCAATGTCCTTTTGTTGTATTGTAGCCGTGTCCGCTGTATTCACTGAGCGCCTCGGCGTCAGTCACTAATCTGTTCATCTATCACAGAGGTAAAACTTGTTATTGTCTATTTACTTTATCAATATATGTATGGTAAGATGATTAGCACCACTTTACTCATGTGATCTGCACAGGTCAATTCTACAATAAATTACTAAATAGTTATTAATCACAGCGGCTTTATTCTTTCACCCTCAGAGACACTGTTTTATACAACTTTATTACATACATATGTACATGGAAAACCAACACCACATATTATAGAAGCCCTTTAAATGCATCAACATCCTCTGAAGTAGCACCTTGAACCCAGTTAACCTTAAACCCAGTTAACCTTAAACCCAGTTAACCTTGAACCCAGTTAACCTTGAACCCAGTTAACCTGAACCCAGTTAACCTTAAACCCAGTTAACCTTAAACCCAGTTAACCTTAAACCCAGTTAACCTTAAACCCAGTTAACCTTAAACCCAGTTAACCTTGAACCCAGTTAACCTGAACCCAGCTAACCTGAACCCAGTTAACCTTAAACCCAGTTAACCTTGAACCCAGTTAACCTGAACCCAGCTAACCTGAACCCAGTTAACCTTAAACCCAGTTAACCTTGAACCCAGTTAACCTGAACCCAGCTAACCTAAATCACTGCCTCATCTAGACGACTATATCTGACTTTAGAGTGTTCTGTTCATTTAATCATTCACACATGGGGAGTGTTTCCTTCCTGCATTCAGCAGCTTCAACTGTTTCTGTTAGTCTGATTAAGTGTTTAACTTCTTCATATTTGTCTAATACAGTTTATAAAATCTGCCGCTCTGATGCCAGCAGACGGAGACGGAGGAACTCTGGGATGACTTAACGAGTTACCTTAACGAGTTGACTTAACGAGTTGATGAGCAGCGCGGTAGGACGGCTCAGTGGGATCTGGTTAGTTGGGGTTAGTTAATCCCGATCAGGAGAAGATATCCTGGATATGTTGAACTGGCTTCATAGTACAGACCTCTGATGTTGTATTAACCCTTTAAATGCATCAACAGCCACTGAACTGAACCCAGTCAACCTGCTTTCTGAACACGCTGCTGCTGCTGAGTTCATGTGGAGTGCAAAGTAATTAAAAAGTGATTCATTCTGAATATAAACTGATCTGATGAAGCACAAAGACCAGAACTCTGCAGCAAACACAACACATACTGTAAACACCAACACCAGTTTCATATATCACATCATCATAACATCACACTATAGAGTATTCATCTGTAAACACGTCATCACAGTGGTGGGGATCCTTTGTGGTTACATTTATAATCGGTTCACACCACTATACACCATTATAGCACAGCGAGGACGAGGGGAGCAGTGGTGTACTGTCGGAGGGACGGTGGTTCAGGAGGTGGTTCAGAAGGGGCATCCGGTGTCCCCCAGGGCCTCCTGAGCTGCCTTCACGGTCTCTCTCTTCACACACCTCCAGTAGCCAGAGAGGCCGTTCTGATGCTGCACCTGAGGACGGGACGGAGCTCATCAGTCTACACGATATATACTGTAAATACAGGTTCATATACCATTCAGCGTTCTGATGCTGCACCTGAGGACGGGACGGGACGGAGCTCATCAGTATCTATCTATAGATATACGTAAATGATGCTGCACCTGAGGACGGGACGGGACGGAGCTCATCACTATATCTATAGATATACATAAATGATGCTGCACCTGAGGACGGGACGGGACGGAGCTCATCACTATCTATCTATAGATATACGTAAATGATGCTGCACCTGAGGACGGGACGGGACGGAGCTCATCACTATCTATCTATAGATATACGTAAATGATGCTGCACCTGAGGACGGGACGGGACGGAGCTCATCACTATCTATCTATAGATATACATAAATGATGCTGCACCTGAGGACGGGACGGGACGGAGCTCATCACTATATCTATAGATATACGTAAATGATGCTGCACCTGAGGACGGGACGGGACGGAGCTCATCACTATCTATCTATAGATATACGTAAATGATGCTGCACCTGAGGACGGGACGGGACGGAGCTCATCACTATCTATCTATAGATATACGTAAATGATGCTGCACCTGAGGACGGGACGGGACGGAGCTCATCACTATCTATCTATAGATATACGTAAATGATGCTGCACCTGAGGACGGGACGGGACGGAGCTCATCAGTATCTATCTATAGATATACGTAAATGATGCTGCACCTGAGGACGGGACGGGACGGAGCTCATCACTATATCTATAGATATACATAAATGATGCTGCACCTGAGGACGGGACGGGACGGAGCTCATCACTATCTATCTATAGATATACGTAAATGATGCTGCACCTGAGGACGGGACGGGACGGAGCTCATCACTATCTATCTATAGATATACGTAAATGATGCTGCACCTGAGGACGGGACGGGACGGAGCTCATCACTATCTATCTATAGATATACATAAATGATGCTGCACCTGAGGACGGGACGGGACGGAGCTCATCACTATATCTATAGATATACGTAAATGATGCTGCACCTGAGGACGGGACGGGACGGAGCTCATCACTATCTATCTATAGATATACGTAAATGATGCTGCACCTGAGGACGGGACGGGACGGAGCTCATCACTATCTATCTATAGATATACGTAAATGATGCTGCACCTGAGGACGGGACGGGACGGAGCTCATCACTATCTATCTATAGATATACGTAAATGATGCTGCACCTGAGGATGGGACGGGACGGAGCTCATCACTATATCTATAGATATACGTAAATGATGCTGCACCTGAGGACGGGACGGGACGGAGCTCATCACTATCTATCTATAGATATACGTAAATGATGCTGCACCTGAGGATGGGACGGGACGGAGCTCATCACTATATCTATAGATATACGTAAATGATGCTGCACCTGAGGACGGGACGGGACGGAGCTCATCACTATATCTATAGATATACATAAATGATGCTGCACCTGAGGATGGGACGGGACGGAGCTCATCAGTATCTATCTATAGATATACGTAAATGATGCTGCACCTGAGGATGGGACGGGACGGAGCTCATCACTATCTATCTATAGATATACATAAATGATGCTGCACCTGAGGACGGGACGGGACGGAGCTCATCACTATCTATCTATAGATATACGTAAATGATGCTGCACCTGAGGATGGGACGGGACGGAGCTCATCACTATCTATCTATAGATATACGTAAATGATGCTGCACCTGAGGACGGGACGGGACGGAGCTCATCACTATATCTATAGATATACGTAAATGATGCTGCACCTGAGGACGGGACGGGACGGAGCTCATCACTATATCTATAGATATACGTAAATGATGCTGCACCTGAGGACGGGACGGGACGGAGCTCATCACTATATCTATAGATATACATAAATGATGCTGCACCTGAGGATGGGACGGGACGGAGCTCATCACTATATCTATAGATATACATAAATGATGCTGCACCTGAGGACGGGACGGGACGGAGCTCATCACTATATCTATAGATATACATAAATGATGCTGCACCTGAGGATGGGACGGGACGGAGCTCATCACTATATCTATAGATATACATAAATGATGCTGCACCTGAGGACGGGACGGAGCTCATCACAGTCTAGTAGATATATACTGTATAGATGCAGGTCTGTTTACCGCTCAGGGTTAGGGGGAATATGCTTCTTCACCTTCTAGCTGAGAGTTGCAGCTTAAACAAGCAGATATAATAACGTGTTGGTGAGCTTTAGACCCGTTCCCATGTGGACAGAGCCAGGCCTGCTGGTTCCAGTCCAGCTAAGGCTAAGGCTAAGGCTGTAGCTTCATATTTAGCAGACAGATGTGAGGGAAGACCTGAACATCTAACACGCTGCAGGAGAACAGGTCGGATCATTGAACAGATGTTTTTATCAGACATGTTTGCAGCTAACTGTAAAGAGTGGACCGTCTGACCTTCAGCCCTCTCAGTACCCGGTCCTTCATCACCCCCATGAACTCCTTATGGCTCAGGCAGTTGTCTCCGTCCATGTCGAACAGTTTGAACACCGTGTCCAGGACGTTCTCTGACAGGTCGTGGCCCGTGGCGATCTTCACGGCTCGCTTGAACTGGGCTGCAGGGAGAGGAAGGACAGGATGTAGAGGTTGAACTGGACCTCAGTGAGGAAGGACAGGATGTAGAGTTTAGAGGAAGCTAGTCAACAGAGGGGGGGGGGGTGTTACCCATTCCAATGGGACGGCTGGCTCCGGTCACCAGCTTCATTGAGAAGGCGAAGTCCTCCAGGTTGTTGGAGAAGAGACAGAAGGCCTTGAACTCATCGAACGTGATGCTCTGAAAGATAAAAGGTCTGTTCAGTAACGTTCCTCACTGAGACGTTCCTCACTGAGAGACGTTCCTCACTGAGACGTTCCTCACTGAGAGACGTTCCTCACTGAGACGTTCCTCACTGAGAGACGTTCCTCACTGAGAGACGTCCTCACTGAGAGACGTTCCTCACTGAGACGTTCCTCACTGAGACGTTCCTCACTGAGAGACGTTCCTCACCGAGAGACGTTCCTCACCGAGAGACGTTCCTCACTGAGAGACGTCCTCACTGAGAGACGTTCCTCACTGAGAGACGTTCCTCACTGAGAGACGTTCCTCACTGAGACGTTCCTCACCGAGAGACGTTCCTCACCGAGAGACGTTCCTCACTGAGAGACGTCCTCACCGAGAGACGTTCCTCACCGAGAGACGTTCCTCACTGAGACGTTCCTCACTGAGAGACGTTCCTCACCGAGAGACGTTCCTCACTGAGAGACGTCCTCACCGAGAGACGTTCCTCACCGAGAGACGTTCCTCACTGAGAGACGTCCTCACTGAGAGACGTTCCTCACTGAGAGACGTTCCTCACTGAGACGTTCCTCACTGAGACGTTCCTCACTGAGAGACGTTCCTCACTGAGACGTTCCTCACTGAGACGTTCCTCACTGAGAGACGTTCCTCACTGAGACGTTCCTCACTGAGACATTCCTCACCGAGAGACGTTCCTCACTGAGAGACGTCCTCACCGAGAGACGTCCTCACCGAGAGACGTCCTCACTGAGAGACGTCCTCACCGTGAGGACGTCTCTCTGTGAGGAACGTCTCTCGGTGAGGACGTCTCTCACTGCACCGTACAGTACGGGGGGGTGGGGAGGTTAGTCCTCTAACCTGGCCTGCAGGGATCCTCTTCCTCATGTTCTCCCAGTAGATCTCGTTGTCTTCTTCGTTGGTGTAGTGGAGCAGCCACTCTGCAAAGTCTTCTCTCCGCATGGTGTCCATCCCTTTGGAGAACTGCAGGAACTCCATCACCTGGACCTCAGCCTGCAGGTCCTCCATGAACCTGGACAACACAGACAGAGAGCTGGCTGGAGACGGGACGCTTTGAGAAGCAGCAGGAAGAACACCACCCAGTGAGTGAAAGCTGCAGAGCATCGCTGGACTGATTCAGTGATTCAGTGACTCAGTGACTCAGTGATTCAGTGACTCAGTGACTCAGTGACTCAGTGATTCAGTGACTCAGTGACTCAGTGACTCAGTGACTCAGTGACTCAGTGATTCAGTGATTCAGTGATTCAGTGACTCAGTGACTCAGTGACTCAGTGACTCAGTGACTCAGTGACTCAGTGACTCAGTGACTCAGTGACTCAGTGATTCAGTGACTCAGTGACTCAGTGACTCAGTGACTCAGTGACTCAGTGACTCAGTGATTCAGTGACTCAGTGACTCAGTGATTCAGTGACTCAGTGACTCAGTGACTCAGTGATTCAGTGATTCAGTGACTCAGTGACTCAGTGATTCAGTGACTCAGTGACTCAGTGACTCAGTGATTCAGTGACTCAGTGACTCAGTGACTCAGTGACTCAGTGATTCAGTGATTCAGTGACTCAGTGATTCAGTGACTCAGTGACTCAGTGACTCAGTGACTCAGTGACTCAGTGATTCAGTGACTGAGGGTTGGAACCTGCTGTAGTCTGTGTTTTTTGTGATGTGTTTTGACATGTCTCCAGTAGTACTAATCCTTGTGGGTAGACTGGTTCCTACTGGTCTGTAGACGTACTGTAACAGGGTGGGACTCTTCCTAAGAGTGTGACTAACAGATTAACATCCTGACACAGGGAGAAAGTGAAAGTTTACGCTGAACCTCCTGAACTCCTCTGAGTTCACTCCAGAAACAAATCCTCAGAGAGAAACAGTCATTAAAGAGTACTTAGTGTATTTATTAATCTAATGCTTCTAGTTGTTGTAGAAGTAGATTACTCTGCTCTGGGGGGGTCGGGGGGGGGGGGGCAGTGAACAACCAGATATTAAAACAGGATCTTTATTGTCTGTTATTCTGTTGATGCTATGATGATGATCTGAATCATTTAAACCTTCTGTTGGAAGTATTTCACATTTTATAAGACAACATGAGACAGTAGGTCATGGGGACAGAAATGTTTCTGCGTACCAGGAAGGACCTGCGTATGGACGGACGGACGGACAGAAT
>NC_133810.1:32755841-32805989 GCF_043250625.1 Sebastes fasciatus | reverse complement strand
GCGTATGGACGGACGGACGGACGGACGGACGGACGGACGGACGGACGGAATTTAATCATTTAGCATTGAAAGATTTACACATTGAATTCTGACGAACACAAAGGATGTTCAACGGTAGAGATGAGGACTGTTCATCTGGATTATAAAGAGGCCAGATGGACGTCCTGCTACCGTGACTACAGGACACTACAGGACACTACAGGACACTACAGGACGCTACAGGACGCTAGAGGACGCTACAGGACGCTAGAGGACGCTACAGGACGCTAGAGGACACTACAGGACACTACAGGACGCTACAGGACGCTAGAGGACACTACAGGACACTACAGGACGCTACAGGACGCTAGAGGACACTACAGGACACTACAGGACACTACAGGACGCTACAGAACGCTACAGGACGCTAGAGGACGCTACAGGACGCTAGAGGACACTACAGGACACTACAGGACACTACAGGACACTACAGGACGCTACAGGACGCTAGAGGACACTACAGGACACTACAGGACGCTACAGGACGCTAGAGGACACTACAGGACACTACAGGACGCTACAGAACGCTACAGGACACTACAGGACACTACAGGACGCTAGAGGACGCTACAGGACGCTAGAGGACACTACAGGACACTACAGGACGCTACAGGACGCTAGAGGACACTACAGGACGCTACAGGACGCTACAGGACACTACAGGACGCTACAGGACGCTACAGGACGCTACAGGACGCTAGAGGACGCTACAGGACGCTAGAGGACGCTACAGGACACTACAGGACGCTACAGGACGCTAGAGGACAGTGTTCCTCACCTCCTGAACTCCTGATACTGTAACTTGTTCCCTCCTGTCTTCCCGAAGAAGTAGGCCTGCAGAGTTGTGTTCACTCCTTCTCCGTCTTCCACTGCTTTCTGTTTCACATCCAGAGAACAACATCATCATGATATGTAATCAATATGATATCAGGATATCAAGTAGTGTTACAGACGGTGACGAGCTGACGGGATTAACACCCACCTCGGTGCCGTCTTTGGGAACTCTGGCTTTACTCTTTCCGATGATTTTCTTCAGCTTCAGAAGAAACAGAAACATTCCAACAACGTTAACGTCTGATAACCAGAGATATGAACCATTACCTTCAGTGATGTGACCCTCCTGTACATATTATAACCTATTATATTATATTATAACCTATTATATTATATTATATTATATTATAACCTATTATATTATATTATAACCTATTATATTATATTATATTATAACCTATTATATTATATTATAACCTATTATATTATATTATAACCTATTATATTATATTATATTATAACCTATTATATATATTATATTATATCATTATAACCTATTATATTATATTATAACCTATTATATTATATTATAACCTATTATATTATATTATAACCTATTATATTATAACCTATTATATTATATTATATTATAACCTATTATATTATATTATATTATATTATAACCTATTATATCATATTATATTATATTATAACCTATTATATTATAACCTGGTATATCATATTATATTATATTATATTATATTATAACCTATTATATTATATTATATCATATTATAACCTATTATATTATATTATATCATATTATAACCTATTATATTATATCCTATTATATTATATTATAACCTATTATATTATATTATATTATAACCTATTATATTATATTATAACCTGGTATATTATATTATATTATATTATAACCTATTATATTATAACCTATTATATTATATTATATTATAACCTTGTATATTATATTATATTATATTATATTATATTATATTATATTATAACCTATTATATTATATTATATTATAACCTATTATATTATATTATATTATAACCTATTATATTATATTATATTATATTATATTATAACCTTGTATATTATATTATATTATATTATATTATAACCTATTATATTATATTATATTTATATTATATTATAACCTGGTATATTATATTATATTATAACCTATTATATTATATTATATTATATTATAACCTATTATATTATATTATATTATAACCTGGTATATTATATTATATTATAACCTATTATATTATATTATATTATATTATAACCTATTATATTATATTATATTATAACCTGGTATATTATATTATATTATATCATATTATAGATCTAATCACACAACAGACAGTCCATGCATCTCTTCCTCCTCTCCTATTGAACACTTTATGCACCAAGTCACAACATGAAACTAGGACAGCGTGCCAACATGCAGTCTACCAGCCGAGGCCTCATCTAAATGCTTTCCCATTTCCACACTTTGTGCCTCCTCGTCTCCTCGTCTCCTCGCCTCCTCCGGCTTGTGACCCGGAAATTGATCTGATCTTGAAGGACATCCCGTTTCCTAACATGCATCTGGAGGAGCTCCAGTATCAGTGAGGACACACCGGTGGTGTATAGGAGGCGTCTGGAGGAGCTACAGTATCAGTGAGGACACACCGGTGGTGTATAGGAGGCGTCTGGAGGAGCTCCAGTATCAGTGAGGACACACCGGTGGTGTATAGGAGGCGTCTGGAGGAGCTACAGTATCAGTGAGGACACACCGGTGGTGTATAGGAGGCGTCTGGAGGAGCTACAGTATCAGTGAGGACACACCGGTGGTGTATAGGAGGCGTCTGGAGGAGCTACAGTATCAGTGAGGACACACCGGTGGTGTATAGGAGGCGTCTGGAGGAGCTCCAGTATCAGTGAGGACACACCGGTGGTGTATAGGAGGCGTCTGGAGGAGCTACAGTATCAGTGAGGACACACCGGTGGTGTATAGGAGGCGTCTGGAGGAGCTACAGTATCAGTGAGGACACACCGGTGGTGTATAGGAGGCGTCTGGAGGAGCTACAGTATCAGTGAGGACACACCGGTGGTGTATAGGAGGCGTCTGGAGGAGCTACAGTATCAGTGAGGACACACCGGTGGTGTATAGGAGGCGTCTGGAGGAGCTACAGTATCAGTGAGGACACACCGGTGGTGTATAGGAGGCGTCTGGAGGAGCTACAGTATGCCTGTTGCCTTGACTTCTCCATCCTCATGTCTCTTCCTCGCTGCGACTAAGATGCGAGGAGAGGAGTGGAGGAGAGGAGAGGAGGAGAGAGAGGAGAGGAGGAGAGGAGCGGAGAGGAGGATGTATAAACTGTGAAATGGGAAAGGCCTCTGGAGTCCAGACGGAGCACACTGAGGTGTTCAGAGTCGGGTTGGAACAGAGAGACTTTAAATGAAGGGACTCCAGTGAGGAGCTGATCTCAGGCTGCAGACATGCAAACACATGATGATGAAACACAGCTAACAGCTAGCAGTGCAGCTCCGCCTCACCTGCTCACCTTCTCACCTGCTCACCTGCTCACCTGCTCACGGGTCCATACTTACAGCTGAGGGAGCGTCAGCACTTGAGGCAGCATTAAAGGTGGCAATAGTTTGAGATTTAAACAACAGAATCACAATCCTCTCTGAGCAACACGTCCTCCATGATCACAGTGTTCAGTATTACTACAGTACAACATTATAAAACACTGATATAGATATCAGAGGTCTCACCTTGAGGAACTCCTTCTGGTCCACCTGCTCATTGCCGTCCACATCAAGCATTCTGAAAGCGATATGAAATCCTGTCCGCGGCTCTGCAACAGTAACAGTTAGTCATCTGAGCTCTGTATTATAACATTATAGAAGAGCTCACATGGATCAATGCACTCGGTTAGTAGAGCAAACAGGCGTTAGTCAACACAGCCTGGAAGACAGGAAAGTCACAAAATCAGATCCATTCAGCACGACACCGCTGAGAGTCGAGGGAAGACCTAGAGAGGCTCATGTAAAGTCTGGGAGGCTACTCACTGGTCAGGATGGTCAGCAGGAACAGATACTCTGTGTAGGAGATCAGACCTGCAGGACACAACACAGAGAAGAAGATAACCAACAGATACTCTGTGAACACACAGACGTCAGTGTTCCCCCGGTAACGCGTTATAATAACTAGCATTAATAAAGGGTAAACTGATGGTTAAAGGGACAGTGTGGAGGACTCGGCAGCATCTAGTGGTGTGGTTGCAGATTGCAACCAGCTGAGTCCCGCTCCTCTCACTGCTCCCTCTCCAACGCTGAGGTAACGTGAGCCGCCTCACTCAGAGGTCATCCATACCATAATAACACTACTTTACTTTAGTTCTGATGTCAGTCAGTAAGAACTGATCCCACATCTGGATCCAGCATGTTGGATGTTAGATGTTAGATGTTGGATGTTGGATGTTGGATGTTAGATGTTGGATGTTGGATGTGAGATGTTGGATGTTGGATGTGAGATGTTAGATGTTGGATGTTGGATGTGAGATGTTGGATGTTGGATGTTGGATGTGAGATGTTAGATGTTGGATGTTGGATGTTGGATGTGAGATGTTGGATGTTAGATGTTGGATATTAGATGTTAGATGTGAGATGTTGGATGTGAGATGTTGGATGTTGGATGTGAGATGTTGGATGTTGGATATTAGATGTTAGATGTGAGATGTTGGATGTTGGATATTAGATGTTATATGTGAGATGTTGGATGTTAGATGTTGGATGTTGGATGTTGGATGTGAGATGTTGGATGTTAGATGTTGGATGTTGGATATTAGATGTTAGATGTGAGATGTTGGATGTGAGATGTTGGATGTTGGATGTGAGATGTTGGATGTTGGATATTAGATGTTAGATGTGAGATGTTGGATGTTGGATATTAGATGTTATATGTGAGATGTTGGATATTAGATGTGAGATGTTGGATGTTATATGTGAGATGTTGGATGTTATATGTGAGATGTTGGATGTTGGATATTAGATGTTATATGTGAGATGTTGGATGTTGGATATTAGATGTTAGATGTGAGATGTTGGATGTTGGATGTTATATGTGAGATGTTGGATATTAGATGTTATATGTGAGATGTTGGATGTTGGATATTAGATGTTAGATGTGAGATGTTGGATGTTGGATTAACTCAGTAATTAGATGTTAGATGTGAGATGTTGGATGTTGGATGTTATATGTGAAGATGTGATGTGGATGTTGGATGATATGTAGATGTTCTACAGAGCATATGTGAGATGTTGGATGTTGGATGTGGATGTTGATTGTGAGATGTTGGATGTGAATGTGAGTGTGGATGTTGGATGTGAGATGTGATGTTGGATGTTGGATATTATGATGTGAGATGTTGATGTTAGATGTGAGATGTTGGATGTTATATGTGAGATGTTGGATGTGAGATGTTGGATGTTATATGTGAGATGTTGATTTGGATATTAGATGTTAGATGTGAGATGTTGGATGTTAGATGTGAGATGTTGGATGTTGGATGTTATGTGAGATGTTGGATGTTATATGTGAGATGTTGGATGTTATATGTGAGATGTTGGATGTTGGATGTTATATGTGAGATGTTGGATGTTATATGTGAGATGTTGGATGTTATATGTGAGATGTTGGATGTGGATGTTATATGTGAGATGTTGGTTTTTATTTGAGATGTTGGATGTTGGATGTTATATGTGAGATGTTGGATGTTATATGTGAGATGTTGGATGTTATATGTGAGATGTTGGATGTTATATGTGAGATGTTGGATGTTATATGTGAGATGTTGGATGTTATATGTGAGATGTTGGATGTTATATGTGAGATGTTGGATGTTGGATGTTATATGTGAGATGTTGGATGTTGGATGTGAGATGTTGGATGTTATATGTGAGATGTTGGATGTTGGATATTAGATGTGAGTTAACTGTGCTGACAGATGGAGGACTCACCGTTGTCTCCGATGGTTCTGAACAGCTCATCACCGGCTGCAGCTTTAGCGGCAGCGTCCAACATCTTGTTCACTTCCTGTACAGAAACAGATCAGAGATCAGAGATCAGAGATCAGAGTGAACTGATGACCAGGCTCTACAGGTATATATTATGAACACAGGGTGGTGATGATGATGATGATGATGATGATGATGATGATGAGAGCGTACTTGTGTTGTTAGAATCCTCTTCTGCAGCTTCCCTACATGAGGAGAAACAGAACAGATCCGTTAATAAGACGACACTAAACTGAATGAATAACAGCACAAGGAGGCTTTATACATACATACATACATACATACATACATATATATATATGCATATATATACATATATATATACGCATATATATGTATATATACATATATACACGTGTATATATGTATATATATATATGTGAATGATCAGTGGAAGCAGCTCCAGAGGCTTCATGCTCCTGATCAGACTTCTACTGATCAGACCATGAAGACCAATGAGCGACGGGCAGCTGGTGACATCGACTGATGAAGAGACGTCACCATGACGATGTTGTTATGGCTAACAGGCCGATAGTATAACGCTCATTTCTGTTCTCATGAATTACTTCCTCATCTTTAACATGTGTTAAATATCTCCAACAAATGCCTTCAATTATAGATTTAGGTCTTCTTTATAACCTGAACAGAGAATTACTCACACTAAAAATACTTTGCTTTTACTTAACTGAGCTTTTGTTTTGGTACATGTGCTCGATCTTACGGTGCCCCTGTGTACTGTGTACTGTGTACTGTGACCTGTGTACTGTGACCTGTGTACTGTGACCTGTGTACTGTGTACTGTGTACTGTGACCTGTGTACTGTGACCTGTGTACTGTGACCTGTGTACTGTGTACTGTGTACTGTGTACTGTGTACTGTGACCTGTGTACTGTGACCTGTGACCTGTGTACTGTGTACTGTGTACTGTGTACTGTGACCTGTGTACTGTGACCTGTGTACTGTGACCTGTGTACTGTGTACTGTGTACTGTGACCTGTGTACTGTGACCTGTGTACTGTGTACTGTGTACTGTGTACTGTGTACTGTGACCTGTGTACTGTGACCTGTGTACTGTGACCTGTGTACTGTGTACTGTGACCTGTGTACTGTGTACTGTGACCTGTGTACTGTGACCTGTGTACTGTGACCTGTGTACTGTGTACTGTGACCTGTGTACTGTGACCTGTGTACTGTGTACTGTGTACTGTGACCTGTGTACTGTGTACTGTGACCTGTGTACTGTGACCTGTGACCTGTGTACTGTGTACTGTGACCTGTGTACTGTGTACTGTGACCTGTGTACTGTGTACTGTGACCTGTGACCTGTGACCTGTGTACTGTGTACTGTGACCTGTGTACTGTGTACTGTGTACTGTGACCTGTGTACTGTGACCTGTGTACTGTGTACTGTGACCTGTGTACTGTGACCTGTGTACTGTGTACTGTGTACTGTGACCTGTGTACTGTGTACTGTGACCTGTGTACTGTGTACTGTGACCTGTGTACTGTGACCTGTGTACTGTGACCTGTGTACTGTGTACTGTGACCTGTGTATTGTGACCTGTGTACTGTGTACTGTGACCTGTGTACTGTGTACTGTGACCTGTGTACTGTGACCTGTGTACTGTGACCTGTGTACTGTGACCTGTGACCTGTGTACTGTGTACTGTGACCTGTGTACTGTGTACTGTGACCTGTGTACTGTGTACTGTGACCTGTGTACTGTGTACTGTGACCTGTGTACTGTGACCTGTGTACTGTGACCTGTGTACTGTGTACTGTGACCTGTGTACTGTGACCTGTGTACTGTGTACTGTGACCTGTGTACTGTGTACTGTGTACTGTGACCTGTGTACTGTGACCTGTGTACTGTGACCTGTGTACTGTGTACTGTGACCTGTGTACTGTGACCTGTGTACTGTGTACTGTGACCTGTGTACTGTGACCTGTGACCTGTTCACATACAGGTGACATATAACAGGAAACACCAACACCACAGGTAAGGTGAGTAAGGTGAGCTTCAGCTTCAGTGCTGCTGGACACGTCCTACACGTCTCTGCAACTATACTGGAGGGATGAAAACATGATTCCACTAATACAGAGTCTGTCCAACTGGGTGGAGATCTGTGTGGTGTTCTGGTCAGAGGGTTAGTGGTTCAGGTTAGATCTGGGGTGTTCTGGTCAGAGGGTTAGTGGTTCAGGTTAGATCTGTGTGGTGTTCTGGTCAGAGGCTTTGTGGTTCAGGTTAGATCTGTGTGGTGTTCTGGTCAGAGGGTTAGTGGTTCAGGTTAGATCTGTGTGGTGTTCTGGTCAGAGGGTTAGTGGTTCAGGTTAGATCTGTGTGGTGTTCTGGTCAGAGGGTTAGTGGTTCAGGTTAGATCTGTGTGGTGTTCTGGTCAGAGGGTTAGTGGTTCAGGTTAGATCTGTGTGGTGTTCTGGTCAGAGGGTTAGTGGTTCAGGTTAGATCTGTGTGGTGTTCTGGTCAGAGGGTTAGTGGTTCAGGTTAGATCTGGCTGCAGGTTTCTCTCTTTGCTCATCAGGAGTCATTGGTATCACCTGTGATCCTCCTCAGCTGCTGGTAATCAGCCTGCTGGGAGGCTCTATATCAGCAGGTTGGCTACTCAGTTGGTTGTGTGTCTGCAGAGGGTCAACACCTTCAGTTGGTTGTGTGTCTGCAGAGGGTCAACACCTTCAGTTGGTTGTGTGTCTGCAGAGGGTCAACACCTTCAGTTGGTTGTGTGTCTGCAGAGGGTCAACACCTTCAGTTGGTTGTGTGTCTGCAGAGGGTCAACACCTTCAGTTGGCTCTCTGGGTTTACGTTGTGTTGTGGGTTTAGTGGGTTTAGTGATTTAGAGTGTGCACATCTTTAGTCAGCCTCGACTTCTCTTTTGTCTCCTTTTAGAACCCAAGAGAATTATTATTATTATTATTATTAGTGTGTGCAGTTTATTTATTTGTTAGTTTCCCAGTAGCGACAGGTTTTTGTTTTCCTGGGTCACCTGGAGGACAGACCAGACCAGAGCGGCGCGGAGCGGAGAGCGATGAGTGTATAGACGGTCAGTAGATGATGAGGGTATAGACGGTCAGTAGATGATGAGGGTATAGACGGTCAGTAGATGATGAGTGTATAGACGGTCAGTAGATGATGAGGGTATAGACGGTCAGTAGATGATGAGGGTATAGACGGTCAGTAGAGGATGAGTGTATAGACGGTCAGTAGATGATGAGTGTATAGACGGTCAGTAGATGAGGGTTTAGACGGTCAGTAGATGATGAGGGTATAGACGGTCAGTAGATGATAGTGTATAGACGGTCAGTAGATGATGAGTGTATAGACGGTCAGTAGATGATGAGTGTATAGACGGTCAGTAGATGATGAGTGTATAGACGGTCAGTAGATGAGTGTATAGACGGTCAGTAGATGATGAGTGTATAGACGGTCAGTAGATGAGTGTATAGACGGTCAGTAGATGATGAGTGTATAGACGGTCAGTAGATGATGAGGGTTTAGACGGTCAGTAGATGATGAGGGTATAGACGGTCAGTAGATGATAGTGTATAGACGGTCAGTAGATGATGAGGGTATAGACGGTCAGTAGATGATGAGTGTATAGACGGTCAGTAGATGATGAGTGTATAGACGGTCAGTAGATGATGAGGGTATAGACGGTCAGTAGATGATGAGTGTATAGACGGTCAGTAGATGATGAGTGTATAGACGGTCAGTAGATGATGAGTGTATAGACGGTCAGTAGATGATGAGGGTATAGACGGTCAGTAGATGATAGTGTATAGACGGTCAGTAGATGATGAGTGTATAGACGGTCAGTAGATGATGAGGGTTTAGACGGTCAGTAGATGATGAGTGTATAGACGGTCAGTAGATGATGAGGGTATAGACGGTCAGTAGATGATAGTGTATAGACGGTCAGTAGATGATGAGGGTATAGACGGTCAGTAGATGATGAGTGTATAGACGGTCAGTAGATGATGAGGGTATAGACGGTCAGTAGATGATAGTGTATAGACGGTCAGTAGATGATGAGTGTATAGACGGTCAGTAGATGATGAGGGTTTAGACGGTCAGTAGATGATGAGTGTATAGACGGTCAGTAGATGATGAGTGTATAGACGGTCAGTAGATGATGAGTGTATAGACGGTCAGTAGATGATGAGTGTATAGACGGTCAGTAGATGATGAGTGTATAGACGGTCAGTAGATGATGAGTGTATAGACGGTCAGTAGATGATGAGGGTATAGACGGTCAGTAGATGATGAGGGTATAGACGGTCAGTAGATGATGAGGGTATAGACGGTCAGTAGAGGATGAGGGTATAGACGGTCAGTAGATGATGAGGGTATAGACGGTCAGTAGATGATGAGGGTATAGACGGTCAGTAGAGGATGAGGGTAGACGGTCAGTAGATGATGAGGGTATAGACGGTCAGTAGATGATGAGGGTATAGACGGTCAGTAGATGATGAGGGTATAGACGGTCAGTAGATGATGAGGGTATAGACGGTCAGTAGATGATGAGGGTTTAGACGGTCAGTAGATGATGAGTGTATAGACGGTCAGTAGATGATGAGTGTATAGACGGTCAGTAGATGATGAGGGTATAGACGGTCAGTAGATGATGAGTGTATAGACGGTCAGTAGATGAGTGTATAGACGGTCAGTAGATGATGAGTGTATAGACGGTCAGTAGATGATGAGGGTATAGACGGTCAGTAGATGATGAGGGTATAGACGGTCAGTAGATGATGAGTGTATAGACGGTCAGTAGATGATGAGTGTATAGACGGTCAGTAGATGATGAGTGTATAGACGGTCAGTAGATGATGAGTGTATAGACGGTCAGTAGATGATGAGGGTATAGACGGTCAGTAGATGATGAGTGTATAGACGGTCAGTAGATGAGTGTATAGACGGTCAGTAGATGATGAGTGTATAGACGGTCAGTAGATGATGAGTGTATAGACGGTCAGTAGATGATGAGGGTATAGACGGTCAGTAGAGGATGAGTGTATAGACGGTCAGTAGATGAGGGTTTAGACGGTCAGTAGATGATGAGTGTATAGACGGTCAGTAGATGATGAGGGTATAGACGGTCAGTAGATGATGAGGGTATAGACGGTCAGTAGATGATGAGTGTATAGACGGTCAGTAGATGATGAGTGTATAGACGGTCAGTAGATGATGAGTGTATAGACGGTCAGTAGATGATGAGTGTATAGACGGTCAGTAGATGATGAGTGTATAGACGGTCAGTAGATGATGAGGGTATAGACGGTCAGTAGATGATGAGTGTATAGACGGTCAGTAGATGATGAGTGTATAGACGGTCAGTAGATGATGAGGGTTTAGACGGTCAGTAGATGATAGTGTATAGACGGTCAGTAGATGATGAGTGTATAGACGGTCAGTAGATGATGAGTGTATAGACGGTCAGTAGATGATGAGTGTATAGACGGTCAGTAGATGATGAGGGTATAGACGGTCAGTAGATGATGAGGGTATAGACGGTCAGTAGATGATGAGGGTATAGACGGTCAGTAGAGGATGAGGGTATAGACGGTCAGTAGATGATGAGGGTATAGACGGTCAGTAGATGATGAGGGTATAGACGGTCAGTAGAGGATGAGGGTAGACGGTCAGTAGATGATGAGGGTATAGACGGTCAGTAGATGATGAGGGTATAGACGGTCAGTAGATGATGAGGGTATAGACGGTCAGTAGATGATGAGGGTATAGACGGTCAGTAGATGATGAGGGTATAGACGGTCAGTAGATGATGAGGGTTTAGACGGTCAGTAGATGATGAGTGTATAGACGGTCAGTAGATGATGAGTGTATAGACGGTCAGTAGATGATGAGGGTATAGACGGTCAGTAGATGATGAGTGTATAGACGGTCAGTAGATGAGTGTATAGACGGTCAGTAGATGATGAGTGTATAGACGGTCAGTAGATGATGAGGGTATAGACGGTCAGTAGATGATGAGGGTATAGACGGTCAGTAGATGATGAGTGTATAGACGGTCAGTAGATGATGAGTGTATAGACGGTCAGTAGATGATGAGTGTATAGACGGTCAGTAGATGATGAGGGTATAGACGGTCAGTAGATGATGAGTGTATAGACGGTCAGTAGATGAGTGTATAGACGGTCAGTAGATGATGTGTATAGACGGTCAGTAGATGATGAGTGTATAGACGGTCAGTAGATGATGAGTGTATAGACGGTCAGTAGATGATGAGGGTATAGACGGTCAGTAGAGGATGAGTGTATAGACGGTCAGTAGATGATGAGTGTATAGACGGTCAGTAGATGAGGGTTTAGACGGTCAGTAGATGATGAGTGTATAGACGGTCAGTAGATGATGAGGGTATAGACGGTCAGTAGATGATGAGGGTATAGACGGTCAGTAGATGATGAGTGTATAGACGGTCAGTAGATGAGTGTATAGACGGTCAGTAGATGATGAGGGTATAGACGGTCAGTAGATGATGAGTGTATAGACGGTCAGTAGATGATGAGTGTATAGACGGTCAGTAGATGATGAGTGTATAGACGGTCAGTAGATGATGAGTGTATAGACGGTCAGTAGATGATGAGTGTATAGACGGTCAGTAGATGATGAGGGTATAGACGGTCAGTAGATGATGAGTGTATAGACGGTCAGTAGATGATGAGGGTATAGACGGTCAGTAGATGATGAGTGTATAGACGGTCAGTAGATGATGAGTGTATAGACGGTCAGTAGATGATGAGGGTATAGACGGTCAGTAGATGATAGTGTATAGACGGTCAGTAGATGATGAGTGTATAGACGGTCAGTAGATGATGAGTGTATAGACGGTCAGTAGATGATGAGGGTATAGACGGTCAGTAGATGATGAGGGTATAGACGGTCAGTAGATGATGAGGGTATAGACGGTCAGTAGATGATGAGGGTATAGACGGTCAGTAGATGATGAGGGTATAGACGGTCAGTAGATGATGAGGGTATAGACGGTCAGTAGATGATGAGTGTATAGACGGTCAGTAGATGATGAGGGTATAGACGGTCAGTAGATGATGAGTGTATAGACGGTCAGTAGATGATGAGGGTATAGACGGTCAGTAGATGATGAGTGTATAGACGGTCAGTAGATGATGAGGGTATAGACGGTCAGTAGATGATGAGTGTATAGACGGTCAGTAGATGATGAGGGTATAGACGGTCAGTAGATGATGAGTGTATAGACGGTCAGTAGATGATGAGGGTATAGACGGTCAGTAGATGATGAGGGTATAGACGGTCAGTAGATGATGAGGGTATAGACGGTCAGTAGAGGGTGAGTGTATAGACGGTCAGTAGATGCTTACGGTCAACATTCTCCAGCATCACAGAGAACAGGAAGTCTCTGGGGGTCATGTAGGGCTCCTGGTCGTAAACCACCGAGGCAAACTGGTTGAAACGGATCTTTCTGGCAGAGAGATGGGGAGCTGCAGCTTCCTGGAACACAGTCACACATATACATCACTAGTACTAGTACTGTAGTACTGTACACTACTGAACCACGGTAGTAGTACTGTAGTAGTAGTACTGTTGTACTGTAGTAGTAGTACTGTTACTGTAGTAGTACTGTTGTAGTTGTAGTAGTAGTAGTAGTAGTAGTGGTGTAGTAGTGGTAGTACTGTAGTAATAACAGTAGTAGTGATAAACAGGTGTGTAGTGTGTGTGTGTGGTGTGAGTAGTGTGTGTGTGTGTAGTGTGTGTGTGGTGTGTAGTGTGTGAGTAGTGTGTGTGTGTGGTGTGTGTGTGTGTGTGTGTAGTGTGTGTGTAGTGTGTGTGTGGTGTGTGTGTGTGTGTGTAGTGTGTGTGTAGTGTGTGTGTGGGTGGTGTGTAGTGTGTGTGTGTGGTGTGTAGTGTGTGTGTGGTGTGTAGTGTGTGTGTGTAGTGTGTGTGTGTGTGTGTGAGTAGTGTGTGAGTGTGTGTGTAGTGTGTGTGTGGTGTGTGTGTGGTGTGTAGTGTGTGTGTGTGTGTGTGGTGTGTAGTGTGTGTGTGGTGTGTAGTGTGTGTGTGTGTGAGTAGTGTGTGAGTGTGTGTGTAGTGTGTGTGTAGTGTGTGTGTAGTGTGTGTGTGGTGTGTAGTGTGTGTGTGGTGTGTAGTGTGTGTGTAGTGTAGTGTGTGTGTGTGTGTAGTGTGTGTGTGTGGTGTGTAGTGTGTGTGGTGTGTAGTGTGTGTGTGTGTGGTGTGTAGTGTGTGTGTAGTGTGTAGTGTGTGTGTGTAGTGTGTGTGTGTGTGTGTGTGAGTAGTGTGTGAGTGTGTGTGTAGTGTGTGTGTGTGTGTGGTGTGTGTGGTGTGTAGTGTGTGTGTGTGGTGTGTAGTGTGTGTGTGTGTGGTGTGTAGTGTGTGTGTGTGGTGTGTAGTGTGTGTGTGGTGTGTAGTGTGTGTGTGTGGTGTGTAGTGTGTGTGTGGTGTGTAGTGTGTGTGTAGTGTGTGTGTGTGTGTGTGTGTGAGTGTGTGTGTAGTGTGTGTGTGTGTAGTGTGTGTGTGGTGTGTGTGTGTGGTGTGTAGTGTGTGTGTGGTGTGTGTGTGGTGTGTAGTGTGTGTAGTGTGTGTGTGTGTGTGAGTAGTGTGTGAGTGTGTGTGAGTGTGTGTGTAGTGTGTGTGTAGTGTGTGTGTGGTGTGTAGTGTGTGTGTAGTGTAGTGTGTGTGTGGTGTGTAGTGTGTGTGTAGTGTAGTGTGTGTGTGTGTGTGTGTGTGTGTGAGTGTGTGTGTGTGTGAGTAGTGTGTGTGTGTGGTGTGTGGTGTGTAGTGTGTGTGTAGTGTAGTGTGTGTGTGGTGTGTAGTGTGTGTGTGTGTGGTGTGTAGTGTGTGTGTAGTGTAGTGTGTGTGTGTGTGTGTGAGTGTGTGTGTGTGTGTGCGTGGTGTGTGGTGTGTAGTGTGTGTGTAGTGTAGTGTGTGTGTGGTGTGTAGTGTGTGTGTGGTGTGTAGTGTGTGTGTAGTGTAGTGTGTGTGTGTGTGTGTGTGTGTGTGTGAGTGTGTGTGTGTGTGTGTGAGAGTAGTGTGTGTGTGTGGTGTGTGGTGTGTGGTGTGTGTGTAGTGTGTGTGTAGTGTAGTGTGTGTGTGTGAGTAGTGTGTGTGTGTGTGAGTGTGTGTGTGGTGTGTGGTGTGTCACTGAGTGACAGCTGGGGGCGTTATAATATAATATAATATAATATAATATCAGTTAGTTGTTGATACAGTATAAAGTATTTACAGCCTTTGTGTGTATATTAGGCAGTATATATATACACACATGTGTATGTTAGAGGTCCAGAGGTGTACTGTCAGTAATACACACTATATCAGGTAGTATATGATCAGTATTGATCCAGTGGATGGTGTGATGGTGTAATGGTGTGATGGTGTAATGGTGTGATGGTGTAATGGTGTAATGGTGTGATGGTGTACTGGTGTAATGGTGTGATGGTGTAATGGTGTGATGGTGTACTGGTGTAATGATGTGATGATGTAATGGTGTGATGGTGTGATGGTGTAATGGTGTGATGATGTGATGGTGTAATGGTGTGATGGTGTGATGGTGTGATGGTGTAATGGTGTGATGGTGTGATGGTGTAATGGTGTGATGGTGTGATGGTGTAATGGTGTGATGGTGTGATGGTGTGATGGTGTAATGATGTGATGATGTGTTGTACTCACTGTTGGAGTCTCAGCAGCATGAAGAACACAGAGCAGAGTCCTGCTAGCATTAGCATTAGCATTAGCATTAGCATTAGCATTAGCATGGTAATAACAGAGCAGTCCGGTTCCGATGACGGAGCCCAGAACACCCGGCCCCACCGCCCTGCTCCTCAGAGCCGTCCTGAGGACAGCAGAGACTCTGATCCAGCTGGACATGATGCAGGAAGCTAACTGAAGCTAACTGAAGCTAACTGAAGCTAACAACAAGGCTTCCGGGTCTGCGCACACAGGCTGCGCAGCCTTTATGTATGTTCTATGATAGTGCCACGCCCACCACTGGGTGACGTCACGCCCTGAAACGGTTCCGGAAAGACCATACATGGCCATGGAATAAATAAAGGGATGGTTCAGGTAAAACAGATAAAGACATCCTGACAAACTGAATTAAATCATCTAAAACTTAACTTCAGGACACAGCTCATTAATTTAGCTAAAATACTTTCAGTGATCACAAATGTAAAGATCCCTGCAGACATAAGAAAAAAGACTGCTTTGAATATTACATGAATATTAAATATGGTTTTCACACAGAAAACTTCAATGACTTTGTTAAAACATCTTAAAATAGCATCTCCTCCTCTGGATGTGTTAGGGAGGGAGGACCTCGTTCTCATTCTGCCTACTGAAGCTTTAATATCTACTGCAGTGATCAATCAGACAATACATCAACCATTCATCTGAGGCGTCTTTAACATTCTAACTTAGATGAACCGTAACATTATAAAGTGTCCGTCACCACGCTACAGACCTACAGAGGGGAAAGAAGACAACATGAAGTGATGGACAGATTTTATGAGACCATATTTCCACAGACGGATATTGGCAGATTCATTCAATTCAATAAACTCATCATAATTCAATGTACATTCTTAAAACATACATCAAGTTGTGCAGATTTTGTGCAATGCTGTGTATACATGTATGTTTTATAATAGAATAGACGCTGCATGACCACGTCTGTCTTCCACCGTGCACGAGCCTTTAGTGCAAAACAAGCCTTTATTTTTACTCAGATCAATTATTCACACACATTTTATTTAAAAGTGCACGTACGTAGCTGGGATGAGATTCAGCATCGGCTGCTATAAGAAAGCCATAAATACAGCGTAGAAATGTTTGCATTGTGCCAGTTACAGATGTGTTCAGGAGCAGGACTCCGTCTGGAGAGCAGCAGCAGCTCTTCAGTGGATCTCCAGCAGAGCTTCAGTCCTGCAGTCAGCTCCAACTCCACCGTGTGTTTCCTTATCAACGGCATATCTACACACTTTACTGTGTTATCATATCTAACTGTATGTACCACCTCCAACATCTTTACTGTGTTATCATATCTAACTGTACGTACCACCTCTAACATCTTTACTGTGTTATCATATCTAACTGTACGTACCACCTCCAACATCTTTACTGTGTGTTATCATATCTAACTGTACGTACCACCTCTAACATCTTTACTGTGTGTTATCATATCTAACTGTACGTACCACCTCTAACATCTTTACTGTGTTATCATATCTAACTGTACGTACCACCTCTAACATCTTTACTGTGTTATCATATCTAACTGTACGTACCACCTCCAACATCTTTACTGTGTTATCATATCTAACTGTACGTACCACCTCTAACATCTTTACTGTGTGTTATCATATCTAACTGTACGTACCACCTCTAACATCTTTACTGTGTTATCATATCTAACTGTACGTACCACCTCTAACATCTTTACTGTGTTATCATATCTAACTGTACGTACCACCTCTAACATCTTTACTGTGTTATCATATCTAACTGTACGTACCACCTCCAACATCTTTACTGTGTTATCATATCTAACTGTACGTACCACCTCCAACATCTTTACTGTGTTATCATATCTAACTGTACGTACCACCTCCAACATCTTTACTGTGTTATCATATCTAACTGTACGTACCACCTCCAACATCTTTACTGTGTTATCATATCTAACTGTACGTACCACCTCCAACATCTTTACTGTGTTATCATATCTAACTGTACGTACCACCTCTAACATCTTTACTGTGTGTTATCATATCTAACTGTACGTACCACCTCTAACATCTTTACTGTGTTATCATATCTAACTGTACGTACCACCTCCAACATCTTTACTGTGTTATCATATCTAACTGTACGTACCACCTCCAACATCTTTACTGTGTTATCATATCTAACTGTACGTACCACCTCCAACATCTTTACTGTGTTATCATATCTAACTGTACGTACCACCTCCAACATCTTTACTGTGTTATCATATCTAACTGTACGTACCACCTCCAACATCTTTACTGTGTTATCATATCTAACTGTACGTACCACCTCTAACATCTTTACTGTGTGTTATCATATCTAACTGTACGTACCACCTCTAACATCTTTACTGTGTTATCATATCTAACTGTACGTACCACCTCCAACATCTTTACTGTGTTATCATATCTAACTGTACGTACCACCTCCAACATCTTTACTGTGTTATCATATCTAACTGTACGTACCACCTCTAACATCTTTACTGTGTTATCATATCTAACTGTACGTACCACCTCCAACATCTTTACTGTGTTATCATATCTAACTGTACGTACCACCTCCAACATCTTTACTGTGTGTTATCATATCTAACTGTACGTACCACCTCTAACATCTTTACTGTGTTATCATATCTAACTGTACGTACCACCTCCAACATCTTTACTGTGTTATCATATCTAACTGTACGTACCACCTCTAACATCTTTACTGTGTTATCATATCTTACTGTACGTACCACCTCCAACATCTTTACTGTGTTATCATATCTAACTGTACGTACCACCTCCAACATCTTTACTGTGTTATCATATCTAACTGTACGTACCACCTCCAACATCTTTACTGTGTTATCATATCTAACTGTACGTACCACCTCCAACATCTTTACTGTGTTATCATATCTAACTGTACGTACCACCTCCAACATCTTTACTGTGTTATCATATCTTACTGTACGTACCACCTCCAACATCTTTACTGTGTTATCATATCTAACTGTACGTACCACCTCCAACATCTTTACTGTGTTATCATATCTAACTGTACGTACCACCTCCAACATCTTTACTGTGTTATCATATCTAACTGTACGTACCACCTCCAACATCTTTACTGTGTGTTATCATATCTAACTGTACGTACCACCTCCAACATCTTTACTGTGTTATCATATCTTACTGTACGTACCACCTCTAACATCTTTACTGTGTTATCATATCTAACTGTACGTACCACCTCCAACATCTTTACTGTGTTATCATATCTAACTGTACGTACCACCTCCAACATCTTTACTGTGTTATCATATCTAACTGTACGTACCACCTCTAACATCTTTACTGTGTTATCATATCTAACTGTACGTACCACCTCTAACATCTTTACTGTGTGTTATCATATCTAACTGTACGTACCACCTCCAACATCTTTACTGTGTTATCATATCTAACTGTACGTACCACCTCCAACATCTTTACTGTGTTATCATATCTAACTGTACGTACCACCTCCAACATCTTTACTGTGTTATCATATCTAACTGTACGTACCACCTCCAACATCTTTACTGTGTGTTATCATATCTAACTGTACGTACCACCTCCAACATCTTTACTGTGTGTTATCATATCTAACTGTACGTACCACCTCCAACATCTTTACTGTGTTATCATATCTAACTGTACGTACCACCTCCAACATCTTTACTGTGTTATCATATCTAACTGTACGTACCACCTCTAACATCTTTACTGTGTTATCATATCTAACTGTACGTACCACCTCTAACATCTTTACTGTGTTATCATATCTAACTGTACGTACCACCTCCAACATCTTTACTGTGTGTTATCATATCTAACTGTACGTACCACCTCCAACATCTTTACTGTGTTATCATATCTTACTGTACGTACCACCTCCAACATCTTTACTGTGTGTTATCATATCTAACTGTACGTACCACCTCCAACATCTTTACTGTGTGTTATCATATCTTACTGTACGTACCACCTCCAACATCTTTACTGTGTGTTATATCTAACTGTACGTACCACCTCCAACATCTTTACTGTGTTATCATATCTAACTGTACGTACCACCTCCAACATCTTTACTGTGTGTTATCATATCTAACTGTACGTACCACCTCCAACATCTTTTGCTGTGTTATCATATCTAACTGTACGTACCACCTCCAACATCTTTTGCTGTGTTATCATATCTAACTGTACGTACCACCTCCAACATCTTTACTGTGTTATCATATCTTACTGTACGTACCACCTCCAACATCTTTACTGTGTTATCATATCTAACTGTACGTACCACCTCCAACATCTTTACTGTGTGTTATCATATCTAACTGTACGTACCACCTCCAACATCTTTACTGTGTTATCATATCTAACTGTACGTACCACCTCCAACATCTTTACTGTGTGTTATCATATCTAACTGTACGTACCACCTCCAACATCTTTACTGTGTTATCATATCTAACTGTACGTACCACCTCCAACATCTTTACTGTGTTATCATATCTAACTGTACGTACCACCTCTAACATCTTTACTGTGTTATCATATCTAACTGTACGTACCACCTCCAACATCTTTACTGTGTTATCATATCTTACTGTACGTACCACCTCCAACATCTTTACTGTGTTATCATATCTAACTGTACGTACCACCTCCAACATCTTTACTGTGTTATCATATCTTACTGTACGTACCACCTCCAACATCTTTACTGTGTGTTATCATATCTAACTGTACGTACCACCTCCAACATCTTTACTGTGTTATCATATCTAACTGTACGTACCACCTCCAACATCTTTACTGTGTTATCATATCTAACTGTACGTACCACCTCCAACATCTTTACTGTGTGTTATCATATCTTACTGTACGTACCACCTCCAACATCTTTACTGTGTTATCATATCTAACTGTACGTACCACCTCTAACATCTTTACTGTGTTATCATATCTAACTGTACGTACCACCTCCAACATCTTTACTGTGTTATCATATCTAACTGTACGTACCACCTCCAACATCTTTACTGTGTTATCATATCTAACTGTACGTACCACCTCCAACATCTTTACTGTGTTATCATATCTAACTGTACGTACCACCTCCAACATCTTTACTGTGTGTTATCATATCTTACTGTACGTACCACCTCTAACATCTTTACTGTGTTATCATATCTAACTGTACGTACCACCTCCAACATCTTTACTGTGTTATCATATCTTACTGTACGTACCACCTCCAACATCTTTACTGTGTTATCATATCTAACTGTACGTACCACCTCCAACATCTTTACTGTGTGTTATCATATCTAACTGTACGTACCACCTCCAACATCTTTACTGTGTTATCATATCTAACTGTACGTACCACCTCCAACATCTTTACTGTGTTATCATATCTAACTGTACGTACCACCTCCAACATCTTTACTGTGTTATCATATCTAACTGTACGTACCACCTCCAACATCTTTACTGTGTTATCATATCTAACTGTACGTACCACCTCCAACATCTTTACTGTGTTATCATATCTAACTGTACGTACCACCTCCAACATCTTTACTGTGTTATCATATCTAACTGTACGTACCACCTCTAACATCTTTACTGTGTTATCATATCTTACTGTACGTACCACCTCCAACATCTTTACTGTGTGTTATCATATCTAACTGTACGTACCACCTCTAACATCTTTACTGTGTGTTATCATATCTAACTGTACGTACCACCTCCAACATCTTTACTGTGTTATCATATCTTACTGTACGTACCACCTCCAACATCTTTACTGTGTTATCATATCTTACTGTACGTACCACGGTCGTACACGGTGTACTACGTCACGGCGACACGGTGACGCCGTGAGCGATGAACAGTTACAGCCACACGGTGACGCCGTGAGCGATGAAGTTACAGCCACACGAAATATACTATAAAGCTCCTATTTCAGTGATTTAAATCTGTTTTCAATGACGGACTCACCGTCCAGATTCATGTTTCAACTGTTTCCTCTTCTGCTCAGCATGACACGGCACTTTATGGAAAAACACACGGTGACTGAACAAAATAACATTCACTCTGTTAACACACAGCTCACCTGTTCTCCTCCAGGAGGACAGGTAGACACCGTCTCTTCTGTCCTCTACTGTCCTCAGTAACACAGGTAGACACAGCAACACGTCTCTGACACAGCAAAACGTCTATACTGTCCTCAGTAGTACAGGTAGACACAGCAACACGTCTCTACTGTCCTCAGTAACACAGGTAGACACAGCAACACGTCTCTACTGTCCTCAGTAACACAGGTAGACACAGCAACACTTCTCTACTGTCCTCAGTAACACAGGTAGACACAGCAACACGTCTCTACTGTCCTCAGTAACACAGGTAGACACAGCAACACGTCTCTACTGTCCTCAGTAGTACAGGTAGACACAGCAACACGTCTCTACTGTCCTCAGTAGTACAGGTAGACACAGCAACACGTCTCTACTGTCCTCAGTAGTACAGGTAGACACAGCAACACGTCTCTACTGTCCTCAGTAGTACAGGTAGACACAGCAACACGTCTCTACTGTCCTCAGTAGTACAGGTAGACACAGCAACACGTCTCTACTGTCCTCAGTAGTACAGGTAGACACAGCAACACGTCTCTACTGTCCTCAGTAGTACAGGTAGACACAGCAACACGTCTCTACTGTCCTCAGTAGTACAGGTAGACACAGCAACACGTCTCTACTGTCCTCAGTAGTACAGGTAGACACAGCAACACGTCTCTACTGTCCTCAGTAACACAGGTAGACACAGCAACACGTCTCTACTGTCCTCAGTAACACAGGTAGACACAGCAACACGTCCCTTCTGTCCTCAGTAACACTTGTAGACACAGCAACACGTCTCTACTGTCCTCAGTAGTACAGGTAGACACAGCAACACGTCTCTACTGTCCTCAGTAGTACAGGTAGACACAGCAACACGTCTCTACTGTCCTCAGTAGTACAGGTAGACACAGCAACACGTCTCTACTGTCCTCAGTAGTACAGGTAGACACAGCAACACGTCTCTACTGTCCTCAGTAGTACAGGTAGACACAGCAACACGTCTCTACTGTCCTCAGTAACACAGGTAGACACAGCAACACGTCCCTTCTGTCCTCAGTAACACTTGTAGACACAGCAACACGTCTCTACTGTCCTCAGTAGTACAGGTAGACACAGCAACACGTCCCTTCTGTCCTCAGTAACACAGGTAGACACAGCAACACGTCTCTACTGTCGTCAGTAACACAGGTAGACACAGCAACACGTCCCTTCTGTCCTCAGTAACACAGGTAGACACAGCAACACGTCCCTCCTGTCCTCAGTAACACAGGTAGACACAGCAACACGTCTACTGTTCTCAGTAACACAGGTAGACACAGCAACACGTCTCTACTGTCCTCAGTAACACAGGTAGACACAGCAACACGTCCCTTCTGTCCTCAGTAACACAGGTAGACACAGCAACACGTCTCTACTGTCCTCAGTAACACAGGTAGACACAGCAACACGTCTCTACTGTCCTCAGTAACACAGGTAGACACAGCAACACGTCCCTTCTGTCCTCAGTAACACAGGTAGACACAGCAACATCTGATCTGATTACAATACGAACTGAGGAGCAGGACCACAGTACAAATTTCACGGTTATCTGATTAATTTAGAAATAAAACGTTTGTGCTTGGCACCTCATATCTATTAACTCCGGTCTCCGCAGTGGAAACACCGTGTTTTGTTTTCCCGACCTCGACCCCTTACGGAGTTTCACGCTGTCGATACTACAGCGCCTGACTTCCCCCTCTGCTCCTGTCATAATGACTATGTCTTCTTTTATACCTTCTGTGGTGATCTACCATATGAGTAGATGATAAAACCTACTAGTGGTTGTAGTAGGCCCCTACTGACCCACATCTATGGTGACTGATGAGGCCTGTTTAACAGTCTAATCAGCTGAATAATGAATCATCCAGAGCAGCATGTACTAAAGGAGTTAATCCTTTACTTCTTATTGGGGCTGAGTCTGATACAACAGCATACCTCCAGTCTGTCCTGCTGCTCCTATAGATACTAGATACTGGATGTACTTATATACACTATCATATTTAATGGTGGATCCTAATTTGCATATTTTTCATTTTAAATGTAATAAACATGAATATATATTTTTTTATTTGTGGATTAATACAAATGTTTTAATTTTACCCATTTCAGTTCAGAGTATTGTTTTTATTAGAGCACAGGATTTATTGGTATACATACAAAGATAGGTATATACAATATTCATGACTCGGATCATGACAGTTTATTACATTTAACTTGCCTTTTGATGGAGAGAGTTCAATCAGTTTGACCTTCAGAATGAAAGACACGGGGGGACGGAGAGGCTGGACTCTCAGAGGACCGGGGGGGACAGAAGGGGGACGGAGAGGCTGGACTCTCAGAGGACCGGGGGGGACAGAAGGGGGGACAGAAGGGGGACGGAGAGGCTGGACTCTCAGAGGACCGAGGGGGACAGAAGGGGGGACAGAAGGGGGACGGAGAGGCTGGACTCTCAGAGGACCGAGGGGGACAGAAGGGGGGACAGAAGGGGGACGGAGAGGCTGGACTCTCAGAGGACCGGGGGGGACAGAAGGGGGGACAGAAGGGGGACGGAGAGGCTGGACTCTCAGAGGACCGGGGGGGACAGAAGGGGGGACAGAAGGGGGACGGAGAGGCTGGACTCTCAGAGGACCGGGGGGGACAGAAGGGGGGACAGAAGGGGGACGGAGAGGCTGGACTCTCAGAGGACCGGGGGGGACAGAAGGGGGGACAGAAGGGGGACGGAGAGGCTGGACTCTCAGAGGACCGAGGGGGACAGAAGGGGGGACAGAAGGGGGACGGAGAGGCTGGACTCTCAGAGGACCGAGGGGGACAGAAGGGGGGACAGAAGGGGGGACAGAAGGGGGACAGAGAGGCTGGACTCTCAGAGGACCGGGGGGGACAGGAGGGGGGACAGAAGGGGGACGGAGAGGCTGGACTCTCAGAGGACCGGGGGGGACAGAAGGGGGACAGAAGGGGGACGGAGAGGCTGGACTCTCCGATGGCCAGGGGGGGACAGGGATGCTGGACTGTCAGAGGTGGGGGGGAAGAAGGGGGACGGAGTGGGGGACAGAAGGGGGACGGAGAGGCTGGACTGTCAGAGGACCGGTGGGGGGGGAGTTTTTACAGTTTGGGGTACCAGGGTCTCTGGTGGTGTTGATGGATCATTGGAACATTTCCCAGCTGAACTCAGTAAACAGCAGTAATCCAGTAGAACCAGCCGTCGGGCCGTCGGGCCGTCGGGCTTCTTAACTCATGTTACAGACGAAGGAGGAGTCACCCCTCCCACCACCACATCTTCTCATGCTTCCTGTGGTTACAGGTCAACCCTCCCTCCTCAGACTCACCTCTGGATTCTCAGTAGTGGACCATGATAGTAAAATACATTCCCCCCCCTCACATTCAGTTATTGCGATTCCAACACGGCCCAGCGTCTCCCAGAACCAAAGAAAGGCAAGTTTAACAGGTGCACTAATAGACTTCTTCATGCAATGTTCTGATGTCTGTCATGTATACAAAGGCATGGTGTCACCTCGGCGTCTTTTTACTTTGAGCATCGCCACGTTGAACACACCGTGGATCACAATCTGATGGAAAGCTCTTTTCTTCACATGGATCGTTGGACAAACAATAATAATCATAATCATAATAACAACAATAGAAACCAAAAGGATAAGAAGTGTGTGTTCATCGACACCGATGAGGTCAGGTGGGTAACACCAGCATTCCGTTATATTAACATGATTCAAAGCTTAGCCGTGTGATGGGATTAAATGTCTTTATGGTTAGTGTACAGATGTGTCGGGTGTATACAGATGTGTCGGGTGTATACAGATGTGTCAGGTGGATACAGATGTGTCAGGTGTCTAAGGTGCACAACTGCCCGGAGAAAGCTTTACGAGGATGTGACAAATCATAGAGTTCACATTTGCAATTGTTTCCTTTTCCTCTTTTTCTCTCTTCAATAAAGAGAAGAAATAAAAAAGTATATTGCTTCAAAAAACTGTTTTTCTTTTCTTTGTTTTTTTGATATCGTGAAACATTTCATTCCCCCGTTCTGGGGTTTGTTGTCTATCTAGACGGAGCATTACATTATCAGTCAAAGATACATACAGAAAGATGCTGTGGATCCAAGAGATTAAACGATCGGCGATGGGACGTGACAGTGACTACTTCCTGGAGTCACTTGTTGGAGTCTGTCTGTCTGTGAGTCTGTCGGGCCGACCTCCTCTCTCCCAGCAGGTGGCTCGATGCAAGCACTGATGTATTGGCTGGGTGAAGGGGGGGGGGGGCTGAGAGATTAGTCCGTCACAGTAACGATAGTCAGTCCGAGGAGGACCGCGGCCTCGGTGTGTTCCAGCTCTGTGACCGAGGATCTGCAAACCTAGCTGCACATGCTCTCCATCCGTCCCTCCCTCCCGCCGCCTCCGACGCCGTTAGTCAGTGAGTAATGTTAAAACACAAAGGGGGGGGGGGGGGCTCCTCATTTGCTCTTTCCAGACGTGCTGGACCCCCCCGCCCCGCCCTCCATTTTGTCGGCGATTTCTGACGTGTCTAACTTCTCGGAGCCGTCGCCTTTCTCTGACCTCTCCTTCTCGGACCGCTCCTCCCCTTCGGCGAGCTCGGACCTCTCTGACCGGGCGTCGGCGTCCCCCTCCGACTTCTCCTTCCTCTCCGAGTGGTCGGGGTCCATGGACGAGGTGCCCGGCGTGCCCATGGCCTCGTGCTCAGCTATAGAGGTGGTGATGTTTGAAGTCCAAGCCTTCAGGTCCTCCTACGGAGAGCAGCAGAGGACACAGGTTCATATGAGGAAGCTCTTTCTCCTCTGCATGTTTTAGGATCTACACCATTTCATCATTTCAGATCAAAGTTATAACTTCAATTCACAGCGTGCATCTACTGATGGACCAGATGAGAACCGTGATGGCGTCCTCCTCGGCTGTACCGTTAGCTGACTCAGCGGTGCTCGAGACGTTGTTGAGTTTTTAAATCATTGTTTTGGAGCTTCGAGCACCAAAAGCTACGATCCATCTAGTTCCATTACACCGGAGAGAGGCGGCATCTCTACGGCCGATACCTCCAACACTCAGCAGCTCACACCAAAACTATCCAGATCCATAGATAACAACAGGTGAGAGGAAAAATATGGATTTTGATTTGGGGGTGAACTGTCCCTTTAAGTACAGTTTTCTAGTCGGCCTAAATGAAGTGCATGAAACATTTAAACTGGAATGACATTTAGTTATCCCTCGTTAGTAGTTTGTTATTTTATAAAACAGTATTGTTAATAGTTTTCTATTATTAAGAGGAAGAAAAAGGTCTTTAATATCAGAAATGTTCATATTCATGTTATCCGAGTGGCGGGTCTGTTAGACTGTCAGCAGCTGGCATGCTGGTACTTTCCCCGTAGCCTCCGCGTCGTGGGCCGACACGACCGCCTAAAGACTTGGTACTTCACCCGGCTGGCCGTGGTTCTGCAGGACGTAGCCGTGCACGCTTCGGCCAGCTCCGTGACCGTCTCTCAGCCTCAGCCGGACTCTGAGCACGTTCAGAAGTTAGTTTCCATAAATAATATAGGTTACTACTTTTAATGTAACTTTTAATGTAACTGTTTTTGTACATGTTTTGTTTCTGTACATGTTTTGTTTCTGTTTTTATTTTCCTGTTTTTGTTTGTCTCTTTATAAAATGACTTTAACTGTGACTCAGTGTTATCCTGTGTGTTGTCTGCTCTTCGTCACCGATCTGTTGAAAAGCCTGATTAAAACATAAATAAAGTAGAGCAAAGTGTGTTCATGGTGTTGAAGGGACATGTCAGCCAGTCAGTCATAATGCAACCCATGACTCACAGAGAGGAGAACACCGGAGACACACACGACCTGTTCATATGATGCACTCACAGCTGCTTTTAGTCTTTTGGTTACAAGATCACCAGACTTTCATGAATACATGCAGCAAACCTTAAAGTATAGACATCTCATGACATGTAGTCTCTCATGGACCTCTTATGTGGATTATGTCTCCTGTCTACTCAAACATTCATGTTCTTACCTCGTCTTTTGCGTGGAACGCAAAGTTGATTCCATCGTTTATTCTGTTGCAGAGAAAATCAACAGTCAGTTTGTCATTCACTGCAACGCCTTATAACATTATAACAATGTCAAATCACATCTCTGCCATCTGCAGTCAGTCATTTTGAACAAATATGACAAAAAGTTATGTCACTATATCCTGACAGTATTACAGATTATTACAGATTATGGGCTGCCCTCTCCCCTCCCTGGAAGATCTGTACAGTTCCCTGTTTCAGGGAACCATCTCAGCACGGACTAACAGATTAAAGAACAGCCATAACTGCACTGAACACAGTAAAGTATTCACTGTGCAATAATGATATGAGTCGTGCATTACCTGCAGGATGTCAATGTCTCGTGTGTGTTTTTATAGTTTTATTGTTTTTTATAGTTTTAGACACGTTATTGTTCATGTTTCTTTCACTTTTTAAGGATTGCATTTAAATTTCGTTGTACTTGTGCAATGACAGTAAAGATATATTCTATTAAGATCATCGACCGCTGCCCAAAGACCGCTCAGCTCCAGCTCGGCTGTGATTGGCTGTTGTCCTCCAGGATTAGGACCACTAGGAGGACTCAGAGGAACACGATGGTCCTCACATATTCTATCTGTCAGGATACAGTGACAGTTCTATACAGATACCGGTTCTATATACAGTATTCTATGTCCCAACAGAAGAGCTCTTACTGAAGAATGAAGACGTTCTTCTTCTTCTTGTATCCCATCGAAGGATCGAATGTGCAGTTACAGAGGTCGACAGGAAGCTCCTCGTTTAGCGTGGCGGTGCGGTTCCTACCGTCCTTGTAGAAGGTCAGTTGTCCCTCCTTCAGCACACAGAAGACGTTCAACCAGGACTTACTGTCGAATCAAAATGACACATTGAGCAGATCTTCACAGATTAACATCAATACATAACTTTATAAAAAGACATTTTCTATCAGTACTAGCCGATATTAGAGATGGACGACCACACCGAACGATATTCTGTCTTTAAAGAAACATCATGTGACTTTGCAAAAGTACAACAAACTTCAGATTCACAAATGTTTTTAACACTCATTGAATTGATTTTTTTGCTAAGCCCCGCCTCCTTAGTTACTGTTGCTACGGCAACACGCCATCCAGAGGAGGCTCTCATGACCACGCCCCCTTTTGGTGGAAACCAATCCCGTGTCCCTCGTCGACGGTAACAGAGGAAACATGTCTCCAAACTTCTACTTTAAACAAACCGCTAACAGTAATAATCCAAGCTATAGACCAGACCAGCATGTCTTAATGGCTCCAAGCTATAGACCAGACCAGCATGGCTCCAAGCTCTAGACCAGACCAGCGTGGCTCCAAGCTATAGACCAGACCAGCATGGTTCCAAGCTATAGACCAGACCAGCATGGTTCCAAGCTATAGACCAGACCAGCATGGCTCCAAGCTATAGACCAGACCAGCATGGCTTTATGGCTCCAAGCTATAGACCAGACCAGCATGGTTCCAAGCTATAGACCAGACCAGACCAGCATGGCTCCAAGCTATAGACCAGACCAGCATGGCTTTATGGCTCCAAGCTATAGACCAGACCAGCATGGTTCCAAGCTATAGACCAGACCAGACCAGCATGGTTCCAAGCTATAGACCAGACCAGCATGGCTCCAAGCTATAGACCAGACCAGCAAGTCTTTATGGCTCCAAGCTATAGACCAGACCAGCATGGTTCCAAGCTATAGACCAGACCAGACCAGCATGGCTTTATGGCTCCAAGCTATAGACCACACCAGCATGGCTCCAAGCTATAGACCAGACCAGCAAGTCTTTATGGCTCCAAGCTATAGACCAGACCAGCGGGGCTTTATGGCTCCAAGCTATAGACCAGACCAGCAAGTCTTTATGGCTCCAAGCTATAGACCAGACCAGCGTGGCTCCAAGCTATAGACCAGACCAGCGGGGCTTTATGGCTCCAAGCTATAGACCAGACCAGCAAGTCTTTATGGCTCCAAGCTATAGACCAGACCAGACTGCGACACTGGGCTAAACGTAACCGGCGTTTCTTTTTGCTAAGCTTGTCCGACCTAGCAACAGTAACTAAGGGGGGGCGATACTTAAGGTCGGGGTCTGTAGCGGTTGTACCTGTTTGGGCTCCTCTGCTGAGCTTCGAGGTCGGAGGCGGTGGCCTTTTTGCGGTAGAGGAAGCCTTCGTTTTGGGCAGTGTGTGACGGCGGCTGAGGTGTCGTCGGGGCACCGGTAGCTGGAGCCGAGCGAGAACGCCGCGTCTCCTCGGGCTCTTTTGGACGGGGCCTCCTCCTCGGTTTGGGGCGGTCTCGGGCACGCGGACGTCCATCAAAACGAGTCACGGGTGCCGAGAGGCTGCTCGCGGGACGATAAGACTCTCCTCGCGCCTGAGAAAGTAGAAAAAAAAGAGAACGTGACACCGAGACAAAAAAATGAACATAACACCGTTGTGACACGTAAGCAAACTCACACTAGCTGCCTCTCTCTCCTGGACCTGCTCTACAATCTCTGCCATGGTGGACCTCTTCTCCCTGCAGTGACAACAGACAGCAGTCACCCCAACAGTGAACACAATCATTATTAAATCATTCAAAGTCTTGAGGCTCACACTGCAGAGTGCTAACGAGGCCAGCTGGGAAGCCAAACTTTGTAAAGATCATTTGAATTTCACCGTCACCAGCAGGACTCGTTTACGTACCCTGAGCGTTTGTCAGAGCCGTCCTTCACCGAGCCCTCCAGGTCACTGGAGTCCTGCCTCTGCAGCCTCTGCTTGCCGTTTCCCTCCTGCTCGCTGGACGACTGCCTCTCCAGGCGCCGCCGGTAGCGCTCCTGACGCACAATCAGCGGCAGCTCGTTCAACCTGGCTTGGATCTCCTGTTCGCTGGAGGTCTGTCTGCCCAGCTTGTACTCCCTCTCTCGCCTCAGATGGTCCATCTGAGGATCCGAGCGGCTGCCGCGGGGATCCCTCTGGAGGCGGCCGTGGAGGAGCTCCAGCCCCGACTCTGGCACCCCCACCATGTCTGCCATCGGGATGTCCCCAAACTGTTCCCGCTGGACTCTGCTGGCCTCCAGGAGGGGGTTTACAGCCTTGTGGATGTGGTTGATCCTGGGCTGCATGAAGTCAGCTTTCAGGTGCTGCCATGCGTACGCCATCTTAGGGTCCATGATGCCGCCGCTCTGCGCGATGTAACCAGAACTGCCCAGACTTCCACTGCTGTAATGATTTTGTGCCAGAAAGCCCGAGCTACCCAATCCCCCACCGCTCTGATAATTCTGCGCTAGGTATCCAGAACTGACCACATTAGGCTGTTGTGCCAAATATCCTGTACTCCCTAAATTAGGCTGTTGTGCCAAATATCCTGTACTCCCTAAATTAGGCTGTTGTGCCAAATACCCAGAACTCCCTAAATTAGGCTGTTGTGCCAAATACCCAGAGCTCCCAATATTAGGCTGTTGTGCCAAATACCCAGAGCTCCCCATATTAGGCTGTTGTGCCAAATATCCTGTACTACCTAAATTAGGCTGATGTCCCAAGTATCCAGAACTTCCCATATGTTGGGGTTGGGCCAAATATCCAGAACTGCCCATATTCTGTTGAGGCAGGAAGCCGGGGCTTCCCATACCTCCGCCGCTTGGCTGCTGAGCTAGGTTACCTGAACTTCCTAACCTGCCACTGCCTAGATGGTTTTGCGTGCTACCCAAACTCCCAGTAGTCAGTCCAAAGTACCCAGAACTCTCTGCACTGCCAGCAGTTTGATGGTTTATCCCAAGGTAAGTAGAAGTGTCTGCTCCAGCACTCTGGGAGGTCAGTGCCGAGAAACCGGAGTCACTTCCACCTCCGGCCGCCGGGTGGTTCATCCCGAGGTACGAGGAGCTCACCAACTTCCCACCGCACTGCTGTTCCAGTCCGTGGTAGCCTGATCCGTTTATAACTGGCTTGTAGCTGGATAGGGTTGAGGACAATCTCTGGGTTGCGTGGGTGGCACCCAGATCCAGACTGGTCTGTAAGGGTTTGGGTTCTATATGCGCCTGTACCGTCTGCCTCAAGAAAGATGAGGTAGCACTGGTTGAGGGAACGCTGGGAGTCAGACACGATAACGGGAACATCCTTCGGCTGGAGAGTGGGGTTGTCTTCTTCTCCTCCTCTTTCTTCTTCTCAGCCTAAAGAGAGAGTTAACTTAATAAATGATAGCTCTACAGAAACCCAGTTCAAACCAGAAATCAAAGGCAGGATGGTCCAATAAAATGGAGGTAGGACAAGTTATCAGGAATGATTTGCTCATTTCAAAACAGACTGTTTTATTGGCTACTAAGCAATGTGGCATGAGAAGCAGACGGGTGCAGTGAATGAGGGTACCCCACATGCAGTAAACGTCACGAGACACGTTTCAGCCCGTAACGATGCAAACTCACGGCAAGCGCCCATGCCCGCTAAGCAAACACAACATCCCAAGGTCACTTCTTTTTTCTTCCTGTAGCAGCATTAAATTGTGACTCCACCAAAGTGATTAAACATTTATCTACAAGCTTACTGCGGAAAGCTGGCGGAGAGAGCTGAAGCGTTCTTTCCAGGTTACAGCAGCCTTGCGGAAGGCTTCGTGGCGAAGGATGAGTTGCTCAACCTCGTCTGTTTGGGCCCGGGCCTCTCCTCCCTCTGGCTCCCTGGAGGTGATCAGCGGCTCCTTGGCCTTCAGCCAGGCCTCCGCCTTCACCGTCTCCTGGGCGAACTGGAACTTCTCCTGCTCTGGAGGTGACATCGGACCAACAGCACGGTTACCGTCGCTCCAATGCACGCTCTCATAGTGGTGATATAATGGTGATATTTATACGTTAGATCGTAGAGATTGTGTATCTCATCATTTCGGTCATGTTCAGAGTGAGTAATGTAATGTCAGCGCAAACAAGAAGAACAATAAGATTCATACATGATTCATGATAAAAACATTTCTAGTTTGAGCCCATTTGACATTTAACACAGTTCTGCTCTGATGTAGTCGTCTATAGTGAGTTACTCACTGCGCTGTAACTTCTCCTGGTGTTTGTCCCATTTCTCAACCAGATCCCTCTGCTTAGCCAGAAGACTGTCCAGCTTCTCTTGTATCTGTGGTGACGGACAGATTGCAGTCATGACCACAACAACACATTGCTGCATCTTAATCAAGTCTTTGTACGGGTGCATTGTGTGTTAGTCATTCAGGTGGGTTGGACTGTTGGTTGGCCTGACCTCCTCTGATGCATGGTTGCCTGCAGCTATTAGGATCTTGCCCAGATCGGCACACTGCTGGATGGTCTTGCTGCGGCCGTCTACTTTGGCTTTCAGCTCCTGATGTTGCCTCATCATCACCTCTAGAGCGTTCAAATCCCTGAGGAGGGATAGATCAGATTATTCACGTTAAACGAAGCAACAGATACTATCAGGGAATCCCGATACCTGCAGAGTGTAACATGTTAGCTGTGTGCTTCGCAAGTACACATGTTTTAAACAGTACTAGAGCTAATACGATGAACGAGGATGAATGAGAAGGTCTTTGGTGATCCCCGGACTTCACACCAACACTATAATACTTCTGTGAACACAACATGATAAACTTCTGATAGAGGTCGCCATAGACGTTGCTGACAACTGCCAAACATTTACTGGTTCCAGATTCACAAATGTGAGTTCAGTCAAGTCAATTTTACAAATCCTCCAATCACAAACTAGCCTGAAAGCGTTGTACAACACCTTCTGTCCATCGCCACTTGGTGTTCGCTCTTCTCTGTTTTGTATTGTGAATCGAAGATCTTTGTGTTTTGGACTGTTGATTGGACAAAACAAGCAATTTGAAGACATGACCTTGTACTGAGCATTTTTCACTTTCTCAGACCGCCACATACGGGTTCTTCACTAGAGGTCAAGGCCACGCCCCATTTAGGGGGATAGAAAACTGAAGATCTCATAGACTTCAATGTAATCTGACGTATGTTTGGATTGTACTTTTGACAAGTTCGTCTGCATTCATCTCTTTTTATACAAACGTTTGTTTTATACGCGTGTCTAATAATTATTTAGTGTATTACTCAAGCTACTACACAGCAGCTCTTCAGCATAGCGTTATTACAGTTAGCGGTTGGTTTAAAGTAGAAGTTTGGAGACATGTGTCCTCCGTTACCGTCGACGAGGGACACGGGATTGGTTTCCCCCAAAAGGGGGCGTGGCCACGAGAGCCTCCTCTGGATGACGTGTTGCCGGTCTGATGTATCCTATAAACTAAACAATTAATCGATTAAAAGATAAGCCACAGACCGACCAGTTATGGAAGTAGATGATCATTATTTCAATTATTTATTGATCTGTCGGATATCGTCTCAATGAATCATCTACAAAATCACAACTTCCTAAAGCCCGAGGTGATGTCTTTAAATGTCTTGTTTTGTCCAGTCATCAGTTGAAAGAGATTCAGTTCACGATCACATCAGACACGACTGAGAAACTGGAACAACAGAATGTCTTTAAAACAATGAACCAATTATTCAAATATTAGCTTTTTCTGTTGATTCACGAATCAATTAATCAACTCGGCCCGATACGAGACATGCACATCTGTCTTCATCTATATCTCTACCACTCCCACAGTGTGTACGTTCATGCGCTGCGAGCTCATTGCACCGTGGACCTGGTTGTGTAAAAGGACAAATACTGGCAGTGATTACAGTGTCAAACGTTTAACCTTCATTACATCATAGAAGAGATGTCATGTTAAATCAGGTCAAGGTGGCACGGCAGCCTAATTCAGTAATGACAGCGTGTCTCCGGGGACGGCACGAGACCACAGAGACTGAATACTGAACACTGAAGCACAGAATGCAGCTCCTAAACCTCCTGAACCTGGACCACATGCTGTATACCAGAGATCCTCAACCCTTCTGGGGCCAGGGACCCCCCCCCCCCCCATAACCGGAACACTGATTACGCATCATGCTGACTACCATCTGGACTCTCAGAGGCCGTTAGACCTATTCTAAAACGCTTCCACCTGAATACTTCAGACCTGTTGGAGAGTGATGAACAGAAACACATCTCAGTTTCAATCATGTCCTGATATTCTGGGTGCTTTGTAATCAGATTACTTTAGCTCGGCCGGCTTCATGACTTCGTTCGCCGGCAGCCGAAGAAACATTTTAGTCTCCCGTCGCTGACGCTCGATAGAACCGTCGTCATATTTTCTGTATTTAGCTCGTCTGGGCTTGACGTCACTTGACGATGTGGACCGACTCAAATATTCCTCCATGCTCGACAGCTAGCTAGCAGGCTAATAAGCTAAGCTAAGCTAAGCTAAGCAGCAGGAACGGTTAGTTATACCCGTGGATGTGTAGAGAGAACTGGATCCAGCGTTGGAGGCGGGGCTCCGTTCGTTCCTATGAGAGTGTCTCAGTGGAGCATGAACCCTAAACGGCTCCACTTCCGTCTGGAAAGGTCCCGGATCTTCCAGTGATCTTCTGCATCCATCGGGCTACATGGAGCAGTAGCGTCCGCTCGGTCACATGACTCGGTCACGCCGTCGTCACGGCTTGGCGCTCCAGCATCGGTCTGGATCTCATTCACATGAACGGAGGAAGAGAGTAACTCTGGACTCAGCTGTTAGTGTGTTTTAATGATTTAAAGCAGGACTATTAGAGTGTTCGTACCGGGGAGTTGATTCACCTCAGAATAAATGATCCTCTGAGTTACAGACGTCTCTTTCCCAATGGAAGTCTATGGGAAAAAGCCTTTTTGGGCCCGATGGCATCCCGTGACGGACACAGAAGTTGCAGTACCGCCGTTTGGCCGCTACCAAAGTCGGGATCGACGACTGGCGCTCTTCCTGGGGGTTTGGTTGCGCCCTGAGTGAGGTGACTGATTCATGACAGATTGACATGAATCAGTCATATCAGAGTTTCTATTGGCCCAAAGCTAATGAATAGACTCAATATGCTCGTTTTATTGACGCAAAATATGTCATATTTGCACAATTTTATCATTTATAGCAAATTATTTGGCGGACCCCCTGGCAGGATGCCACGGACCCCTGGGGGTCCCCAGACCCCACTTTGAGAACCACTGCTGGGTTTTCCGCACATCTAGATACAGAGGAGTAAAGAAGGTGTCTTACCTGGGCTCGTCCCATCCTATCTGTCCCATGATGCCTTCCATCCACATCAGGTTCTCACGCACCACCGAGAAGAACTGGACCTTGTCCGTTACCGAGGTGACCTGGACCCGACTGGCCTCGCAGGAGCTCAGCAGCTCCTTCCACGCCTCCATCACCTCCTGCTCCTTCACCATGATGGCCTCCGCCTTCTCACCGGCGTAGATGGTCCTCAGCTGGGCGGCGTTCTCCTGCAGCTGCCTCACCTGGAGGCAGGATGGAGGGAGGATGGAGGCAGGATGGAGGCAGGATGGAGGGAGGATGGAGGCAGGATGGAGGCAGGATGGATGGAGGCAGGATGGAGGCAGGATGGATGGAGGGAGGATGGAGGGATTAAACATATTTAAATATGCGTATGTTGCCTGTCAGGGCGGCTCAGTCTGTGGATCTGACCAATCAGACAGTTTTATCCTAAAACATAAGTTTGGTAAAGTTGATCTGCCGTCATCGTCGTGTGACTGATGACGGCTTCAGAGAGAATCACATCACTCTATCTCTATCTCTACCTCTACCTCTACCTCTACCTCTACCTATATCTATATCTATATCTATATCTATCTCTCTATCTCTATCACTCGCCTGTGCAACGAGCAGCTGAAGGGCGTGCTCGAAGGAGTGCATGAGTCTCTGCAGGGTGGCTGGGTTGGTGATGTTGGCTTGGCACGCCCTCACCTCTGGCAGCTGCTTCATCTTCCCCGCGATCTGAGCCAACACCTGCAACACAGGACGGCGGCGGCGTTAGAGCCGGCGCTTTCAAAATACAAGCTGCATGTCACGGCCAGACTGACTACCGCACAGGTACACCTGAATATTCATATTCATATTATCAATATATCATATCAACGGTACACCTGAGTCATGATATCAACACATCATATCAGCGGCTGGAGTCTGGTTGGGACCGGTTACCTCTTTGCAGTCGGTGAAGAACTTGTGCAGCTGGTGCGACGCCGCCAGCATCTGTCTGCGGGTCTCCATCAGCTCCAGGAGGTCGGCCCACGACTCGTTCAGGCCGTCCTTCCACTCGGCGATGGTGGCGGCGTCCGAGTGGCCGCAGTCGATCATCTCGTTCACCATCTTGTTCACCTGCTCCATCCGCTGCTGGCCCACGCTGTTGGTCTCTGAGGCGAACTTGGTGAATCTCTCCTGAAGCACCTGGAACACACAGAGAGACGTTTGATGATACAGCTCCTGGTGTTCTCTCACGTCTTCCTATTATTACTGACTTCCTGTGGTCAGAGGGGCGCGATGCTGACGGACTGACCGTGACGTCCTCCAGGTCGTGACCCAGCTCGGTGGAACTGGCCACCGTCTCCCGCTCGGTGATCCACTTCTCTAACTCCTCCACGTCCTTGTTGAGCTGGTAGAGCCAGTACTGCTGCTCCAGCTTGGTCTTCCTGTGCTCCACCATGTCCTTCAGAGACACGTACAGACGGTCGATGTGGGACTGCTGCTTGGTGAGCTGCAGGCTGGTGGACACGGAGAGAAGACAACATGACAGTATATCATCCTGTACACGCTCAACTCCTCTTCTCCTTCGCTACATGTGCCGCGTTGTGAGTGCATGTGAGTGCATGTGAGTGCACGTGAGGCGGCGGGTCAGGCTCACCTTTCTGGGTGTGCTAGTTCCTGTAGACGCTGGCTTTGCTGGGACAGCATGCCGACCGTCTCTGCGTACGTCTCCACGGTCTGCTCCAGAGCCAGGTGTGCCTTCAGCAGCTGCAGGGTGCTGGCCTCGTCCTGAAACACATCATCAGAACACCGTGAGGACGTCAGGTAGACCGAGGGAGGAACACCCGTATGAGCCGCCGGGCCGTCCTACCGTACCGTTCCTCTCTCTTCATTCACCAGATGGAGCTTCTGACCCGACAGCCAGGACTCCACTTTAGCCGCCTCGCCGTAGTACTGCTGCGCCTGCAGCGTGGCGTCCAGCATCACGCACCTCCTCTCCGTCTCCAGCTGCAGAACCTCCCACAGCTGGCGAACGTGCCCCGCCCCTTCACGCACAAACTCCACCTCTGGAGTCCTCAGCGACGCGATGATCCCCGCCCGGTCCAGAACCTCCTCCACGCGAGCCCGCCGCCCCGTCAGCTCCCTCTGGAGAGTCTGAAGGACCAATCAGAAGGTGGGGGGGGTTAGGTCACGGTCCAGCTGACCACGGACACACGTCCTCTTTCATACCTACCTGGTTCTTCTTCACGTGCTGCTGAACGCTCTGCAGGGTAGTCCCATAATCCTTACAGGACGCCACGGGGAGACGCTCCTGGATCCACAGCTACAGAGGAAGCACAGGCAGGTCAGCACATCATCATCATCATCCTCATCATCCTCATCATCATCATCATCACCATCATCACCATCCTCATCCTCATCATCATCATCACCATCATCACCATCCTCATCATCATCATCATCATCCTCATCATCACCACCATCATCATCATCCTCATCATCATCATCCTCATCATCATCATCCTCCTCATCATCACCATCATCATCATCATCACCATCATCATCATCCTTATCATCATCATCATCATCATCCTCCTCATCATCATCATCCTTATCATCATCATCATCATCATCATCATCATCATCACCATCATCACCATCCTCATCCTCATCCTCATCCTCATCACCATCCTCATCATCATCATCATCATCCTCATCATCACCATCATCATCCTCATCATCCTCATCATCCTCATCCTCATCATCATCACCATCCTCATCATCATCATCCTCATCATCACCACCATCATCCTCATCATCACCATCATCACCATCCTCATCCTCATCATCCTCATCATCATCATCATCATCATCACCATCATTACCATCCTCATCCTCATCCTCATCACCATCCTCATCATCATCATCCTCATCATCACCATCATCATCCTCATCATCCTCATCATCACCATCATCCTCATCATCATCATCCTCATCATCACCACCATCATCCTCATCATCACCATCATCACCATCCTCATCCTCATCATCATCACCATCCTCATCCTCATCATCATCATCCTCATCATCCTCATCCTCATCATCATCACCATCCTCATCATCATCATCCTCATCATCACCACCATCATCCTCATCATCACCATCATCATCCTCATCATCCTCATCATCACCATCATCCTCATCCTCATCATCATCACCATCCTCATCATCATCATCCTCATCATCACCACCATCATCCTCATCATCACCATCATCACCATCCTCATCCTCATCATCCTCATCATCATCATCATCATCCTCATCATCATCCTCATCATCACCATCATCACCATCATCATCCTCATCATCATCATCCTCATCATCACCATCATCATCCTCATCATCACCATCATCACCATCATCATCATCATCATCATCATCATCCTCATCATCACCATCATCATCCTCATCATCACCATCATCACCATCCTCATCCTCATCATCATCATCCTCATCATCACCACCATCACCATCATCATCCTCATCATCACCACCATCACCATCATCATCCTCATCATCACCACCATCACCATCATCATCCTCATCCTCATCATCATCATCCTCATCATCACCACCATCACCATCATCATCCTCATCATCACCACCATCACCATCATCATCCTCATCATCCTCACCATCATCATCATCATCATCCTCATCATCACCATCATCATCATCATCACCATCATCATCACCATCCTCATCCTCATCATCACCATCATCACCCTCATCATCCTCATCATCACCATCCTCATCATCCTCATCACCATCCTCATCATCCTCATCATCATCATCATCATCACCATCATCATCATCCTTATCATCATCATCATCATCCTCATCCTCATCATCCTCATCACCATCCTCATCATCATCATCATCACCATCATCACCATCCTCATCATCATCATCCTCATCCTCATCATCACCACCATCATCCTCATCATCATCATCATCACCATCCTCATCATCCTCATCATCACCATCATCACCATCATCATCCTCATCATCACCATCATCACCATCCTCATCATCCTCATCACCATCCTCATCATCCTCATCATCCTCATCATCATCATCATCATCATCACCATCACCATCATCATCATCCTTATCATCATCATCATCATCATCCTCATCCTCATCACCATCATCACCACCATCATCCTCATCATCACCATCATCACCATCCTCATCATCCTCATCATCACCACCATCACCATCATCATCCTCATCATCACCATCATCACCATCCTCATCCTCATCATCACCATCATCACTATCATCATCCTCATCACCATCCTCATCCTCATCATCCTCATCATCATCATCATCATCATCATCATCATCCTCATCCTCATCCTCATCATCCTCATCACCACCATCATCATCATCATCCTCATCCTCATCCTCATCATCCTCATCATATTAATAAGAACATAACAGTGTACATGGATGTGGAGTTCTGGATATCAGACATGGAGAAGACGGGGAGGACACAACTACTACATGATGCATCAACCCTCTGAGACCCACTACAGACCTGCTGTAGGCTTCTATAGGGGGTCCAGGAGGTCTTTAGGGGGTACAGGAGGTCTATAACACCCGTCAGTGTCAGTATGTTAGAAGGTCTGTGGTACTATATATTATATACCATAACACCACAGCCCTTCTAACGTACTGCCGGGTGTTAGTACGTTAAGGGCTGTGGTGTTATATATACCATAACACCACAGCCCTTCTAACACCCTGACGCTGCCGGCTGTTGTAAACCGTGTCTAAGGAGGAGGACGTATCTGGAAGGAGCGGATGGAGAGCTTTGTGGACTCACTATCTCGTCCTCCAGGTCCTGGGCGACTTGATGCATCTCTTTGGAGGCCAGTAGGATGCGGCGTCTCTCCTTCAGCGGCTCGATGAGGCGTACGATGCGCGTCTCCACCACGCCCGACTGCTCGCCGCCCTCCCTGTCGCCTGCCGTCGGCCCTCGCTGGGGGAGGCAGACCCCCTGCAGGCTTCCCAGCTCTCCCACGTCCTTGTAGAAGTCGCCGATCTGAGACTCCATGGCCTGCAGCGGAGGGGGGGGGGGGACGGACAGACATCAGCACATCAGCTGTTCTCCTGTCAGAACGTCTGAGGGTTATGATGTAACGGACCGCCTCACTTTAAGGACAAACAAGCATTGTTTAGCGAGTGTCCATCAGACCGTGTGTGTGTTTGTGCTACGTTAGCAGCTCTAGCGTTGCCGGAGGCTTCGTGCTCGTGAGTGTCCATCAGACCGTGTGTGTGTTGGCGGTGAGTGTGAGGTTGTTGGTGGCGTTCTAGCTGTGATCGTAGGTGTAGCAGTGGACAGTTTATTTGTTCGGTGAATAAATGCTATGAAACTACAACTCCTCCGCTCCGCTAGAGCGAGCCGGAGAGACCGGAGCCGACTTCCTGTATCCTGCAACTCCGGCTCTGCCTCTTAAGGTGGGCTGTTAAGGTGGACCAGCTTTTCTCCTTAAAGAGACGAGCCGCTCCTCTGAGCCGCTCAGCTTTATAATTCATTATTAACATTTCTTTTAACCGTTTTAACCGCGTTAATCGGTTAAAATGCTTAATGTGGGTTAACGGTTGAACGGTTAATGATGAACATCCCTAGTCGGAAGCAGATCAGAGGGTTTCAGTTCTACAAACGGTGGCAAAGGTGCTGTGGAGGTAGAAATCATCTCTATATGTCACAGGGGAGAGGCACAGAGCCACGGTGGCCAATCAGACCCTCGAGAGACCCTGGAGAGACCAGGAGAGGCCTGGAGAGACCAGGAGAGACCCTGGAGAGACCTGGAGAGGTCTGGAGAGACCAGGAGAGACCCTGGAGAGACCTGGAGAGGCCTGGAGAGACCCTGGAGAGACCTGGAGAGACCTGGAGAGCTCTGAGACTCACCTGGAACTTCTGCAGCTGCTCGTTGAAGGTGGGCAGATGGTGGGCCTGCTCCAGCTGGGGGGGCTGCCGCTCCAGGTGGGAGAGCTGGTGGTCGAGGTCCGAGTAGCTCTTCACCGCCGGCTCGGGCTTGTTGTTCTCGAAGAGCTGGCGGGCCTTGGCCTTGGTGGTGCTCTCCAGGTCGGACCAGCACTCTCTGATCTCCTCCAGCTTCTGCTGAACCACCGAACGCAGCTCCGGCTTCTCCTGGATCAGATCCTGACCCTCCTGGAGACGGAGACGGAGACGGAGACGGAGAAGAGAGAGACAACTGTTAGAGCTGCACAGCGTTGATCAAAAACACGACATCAATGTAAGTCTCCATGTGTTCTCCCAGGTGTTAGACCCATCTCAATCAAACACAACATCAATCTAAGTCACCATGTGTTCTCCCAGGTGTTAGACCCATCCTAATCAAACACAACATCAATCTAAGTCACCATGTATTCTCCCAGGTGTTAGACCCATCCTAATCAAACACAACATCAATCTAAGTCACCATGTATTCTCCCAGGTGTTAGACCAATCCCAGTTAAACACAACATCAATCTAAGTCACCATGTATTCTCCCAGGTGTTAGACCAATCCCAGTTAAACACAACATCAATCTAAGTCTCCATGTGTTCTCCCAGGTGTTAGACCCATCCCAATCAAACACAACATCAATCTAAGTCTCCATGTGTTCTCCCAGGTGTTAGACCCATCCCAATCAAACACAACATCAATCTAAGTCACCATGTGTTCTCCCAGGTGTCAGACCCATCCCAGTGAAACACATCATTGTACATGTTGGACGTGTCTCAGTGCCGGTTTGCTGCTCTCTCAGTCTGTAATGTCAGCGTTAGCTGGGAGGGAAGCTTCCTACAGGCCAGATGATCGTTGCTGCGTTTAGCCGTCCTTCGTCTTACAGTTCAAGCACGAAGGAAATCTACAGCATCTCTAAATCTAAATGAATTCATTCTAAATCTATTTTCTATTACATGACAATGATTTTAAGTAATTGGTGACCTTTTTATTGATTGTCTCTCTAAATGAACCTTAAAGGGAGATCAGTCCAGTATTTAATCCTCTTATCAACATGGGAGTGGACAAATATGCTGCTTTATGTAAATGTATGTATATATTTATTATTGTAAATCAATGAACAACACAGATCAATAACAGATATTGATCCAGAAACCCTCACAGGCACTGCATTTAGCATAAAACAATATGCTCCAATCATAACATGGCAAACTGCAGCCCAACAGGCAACAACAGCTGTCAGTGTGTCAGTGTGCTGACTTGACTATGACTTGCCCCAAACTGCATGTGATTATCATAAAGTGGGCATGTCTGTAAAGGGGAGACTCGTGGGTACCCATAGAACCCATTTACATTCACTGATCTGAAGGTCAGAGGTCAAGGGACCCCTTTGAACATGGCTTTAACTCTGACAGCCCTTTAATAAATAATAAATACTATAAAGATGTGAGAGCACATCTGGACTGTGAACATGTGGATGTGATTTAGAATATATCACATTATTACAGTGGGACAGTGAGGACAACAGTGAGGACAACAGAGAGGGGCAGTGAGGACAACAGAGAGGGACAGTGAGGACAACAGTGAGGACAACAGAGAGGGACAGAAACTCAGATCTGTCCCCACAAATAGCTCCACAGCCAGGCAGAGCCCTCCCCCCCCCCGCTGCAGAGAGGCAGGTGTAGAGCAACGTCTGGCCTCTGGCTGACCTAAAAACCAGGACGTATAATGAACCCTGGATCTGTCCTCCTCTCCCCTAAACCTACCATAGACCGGTCTGGTCTAGGTAGACCGGTCTGGTCTAGGTCCTGGAGGAGACCGGTCTGGTCTGGTCTAGGTACTGGAGGAGACCATCTACTGAGGTTAAAAGGTGTTTATAGACCTTCATGATTTCTGGATAATGTTGCAGGTTTTATTCATATTCTAATAATGAATGCTCCACATTGTTCAGTTACATGTGATGCTGGGTGATGATGTTCAGTTACATGTGATGCTGGATGATGATGTTCAGTTACATGTGATGCTGGGTGATGATGTTCAGTTCCATGTGATGCTGGGTGATGATGTTCAGTTACATGTGATGCTGGGTGATGATGTTCAGTTACATGTGATGCTGGGTGATGATGTTCAGTTCCATGTGATGCTGGATGATGATGTTCAGTTACATGTGATGCTGGATGATGATGTTCAGTTCCATGTGATGCTGGGTGATGATGTTCAGTTACATGTGATGCTGGGTGATGATGTTCAGTTACATGTGATGCTGGGTGATGATGTTCAGTTACATGTGATGCTGGGTGATGATGTTCAGTTACATGTGATGCTGGGTGATGATGTTCAGTTACATGTGATGCTGGGTGATGATGTTCAGTTACATGTGATGCTGGGTGATGATGTTCAGTTCCATGTGATGCTGGGTGATGATGTTCAGTTACATGTGATGCTGGATGATGATGTTCAGTTCCATGTGATGCTGGGTGATGATGTTCAGTTACATGTGATGCTGGGTGATGATGTTCAGTTACATGTGATGCTGGGTGATGATGTTCAGTTACATGTGATGCTGGGTGATGATGTTCAGTTACATGTGATGCTGGGTGATGATGTTCAGTTCCATGTGATGCTGGATGATGATGTTCAGTTCCATGTGATGCTGGATGATGATGTTCAGTTACATGTGATGCTGGGTGATGATGTTCAGTTACATGTGATGCTGGGTGATGATGTTCAGTTACATGTGATGCTGGGTGATGATGTTCAGTTACATGTGATGCTGGGTGATGATGTTCAGTTCCATGTGATGCTGGGTGATGATGTTCAGTTACATGTGATGCTGGGTGATGATGTTCAGTTCCATGTGATGCTGGATGATGATGTTCAGTTCCATGTGATGCTGGATGATGATGTTCAGTTCCATGTGATGCTGGGTGATGATGTTCAGTTACATGTGATGCTGGGTGATGATGTTCAGTTCCATGTGATGCTGGATGATGATGTTCAGTTCCATGTGATGCTGGGTGATGATGTTCAGTTCCATGTGATGCTGGATGATGATGTTCAGTTACATGTGATGCTGGGTGATGATGTTCAGTTCCATGTGATGCTGGGTGATGATGTTCAGTTCCATGTGATGCTGGGTGATGATGTTCAGTTCCATGTGATGCTGGATGATGATGTTCAGTTACATGTGATGCTGGGTGATGATGTTCAGTTCCATGTGATGCTGGGTGATGATGTTCAGTTCCATGTGATGCTGGGTGATGATGTTCAGTTCCATGTGATGCTGGGTGATGATGTTCAGTTCCATGTGATGCTGGGTGATGATGTTCAGTTACATGTGATGCTGGGTGATGATGTTCAGTTACATGTGATGCTGGGTGATGATGTTCAGTTACATGTGATGCTGGGTGATGATGTTCAGTTACATGTGATGCTGGGTGATGATGTTCAGTTACATGTGATGCTGGGTGATGATGTTCAGTTACATGTGATGCTGGATGATGATGTTCAGTTACATGTGATGCTGGATGATGATGTTCAGTTACATGTGATGCTGGGTGATGATGTTCAGTTACATGTGATGCTGGGCGATGATGTTCAGTTACATGTGATGCTGGGTGATGATGTTCAGTTCCATGTGATGCTGGGTGATGATGTTCAGTTCCATGTGATGCTGGGTGATGATGTTCAGTTACATGTGATGCTGGGTGATGATGTTCAGTTACATGTGATGCTGGGTGATGATGTTCAGTTACATGTGATGCTGGGTGATGATGTTCAGTTACATGTGATGCTGGGTGATGATGTTCAGTTACATGTGATGCTGGGTGATGATGTTCAGTTACATGTGATGCTGGATGATGATGTTCAGTTCCATGTGATGCTGGGTGATGATGTTCAGTTCCATGTGATGCTGGGTGATGATGTTCAGTTCCATGTGATGCTGGATGATGATGTTCAGTTACATGTGATGCTGGGTGATGATGTTCAGTTACATGTGATGCTGGGTGATGATGTTCAGTTACATGTGATGCTGGGTGATGATGTTCAGTTACATGTGATGCTGGGTGATGATGTTCAGTTACATGTGATGCTGGGTGATGATGTTCAGTTACATGTGATGCTGGGTGATGATGTTCAGTTACATGTGATGCTGGATGATGATGTTCAGTTCCATGTGATGCTGGGTGATGATGTTCAGTTACATGTGATGCTGGGTGATGATGTTCAGTTCCATGTGATGCTGGATGATGATGTTCAGTTACATGTGATGCTGGGTGATGATGTTCAGTTACATGTGATGCTGGGTGATGATGTTCAGTTCCATGTGATGCTGGATGATGATGTTCAGTTCCATGTGATGCTGGGTGATGATGTTCAGTTACATGTGATGCTGGGTGATGATGTTCAGTTACATGTGATGCTGGGTGATGATGTTCAGTTACATGTGATGCTGGGTGATGATGTTCAGTTACATGTGATGCTGGATGATGATGTTCAGTTCCATGTGATGCTGGGTGATGATGTTCAGTTACATGTGATGCTGGGTGATGATGTTCAGTTCCATGTGATGCTGGGTGATGATGTTCAGTTACATGTGATGCTGGGTGATGATGTTCAGTTACATGTGATGCTGGGTGATGATGTTCAGTTACATGTGATGCTGGATGATGATGTTCAGTTACATGTGATGCTGGATGATGATGTATTGATTATTTAATTAACAGGTATTAATAATAATAGTAATAAGTGCGTATATGATAGATTATATATCTCCTGAATGTAGCTTCCCTCCTGTCTCTCTCTCAGGGAGCTGGACCTCTATCCTGCTCTCATAATGCTCTGCTGCATTCCTCCTCCTGGCACCAGCTCTCTGCTCCACTGCTGCTAGAGCTCTCTCTCTCCTCTCTCTCTCTCTCTCTCTCTTTCCTCAGCCTCCATCTCCCTCTCATAATGCAGAGCCAGCAGAAAGCAGGTCTCTCTCTCTCTCTCTCTCTCTCTCTCTCTCTGACACACAGAGTGAGGCGCTGGCAGAGAGGGAGAGAAGGAATCAGAGAGAGAAGGAATCAGAGAGAGAGAAGGAATCAGAGAGAGGAGAGCAGAGGAGAGGAGAAAGGGAGAGTAAAGAAGGAAGAAGGGAAGCAAAGAGGAGAAAGAATCAAAGGTTTATGGAACAGGAACGAGGCTGCGGGTGTGCCGTGCCGTGCCGTGCTACAGCCGTGGGCACAGTTGGTTCCTTCCGCGAGGGGAACGTTTGGAGGCAGTCATGGTCGACACACACAGTGTGATATTTTAATGGCTTCCACGTATGAATCCTGCTATGATGGCAGCGTTGTGTTGCCAGGTTCTGCAGGACGTTCTCATGGCAGCGTTGTGTTGCCAGGTTCTGCAGGACGTTCTCATGGCAGCGTTGTGTTGCCAGGTTCTGCAGGCGTTCTCATGGCAGCGTTGTGTTGCCAGGTTCTGCAGGACGTTCTCATGGCAGCGTTGTGTTGCCAGGTTCTGCAGGACGTTCTCATGGCAGCGTTGTGTTGCCAGGTTCTGCAGGCGTTCTCATGGCAGCGTTGTGTTGCCAGGTTCTGCAGGACGTTCTCATGGCAGCGTTGTGTTGCCAGGTTCTGCAGGACGTTCTCATGGCAGCGTTGTGTTGCCAGGTTCTGCAGGCGTTCTCATGGCAGCGTTGTGTTGCCAGGTTCTGCAGGACGTTCTCATGGCAGCGTTGTGTTGCCAGGTTCTGCAGGACGTTCTCATGGCAGCGTTGTGTTGCCAGGTTCTGCAGGCGTTCTCATGGCAGCGTTGTGTTGCCAGGTTCTGCAGGACGTTCTCATGGCAGCGTTGTGTTGCCAGGTTCTGCAGGCGTTCTCATGGCAGCGTTGTGTTGCCAGGTTCTGCAGGACGTTCTCATGGCAGCGTTGTGTTGCCAGGTTCTGCAGGACGTTCTCATGGCAGCGTTGTGTTGCCAGGTTCTGCAGGCGTTCTCGACAACAATGACGACATATTTATGGAATATCACTTCAGGAATAATAGACAGCTGTATTTTAATAGATTGAATTATTGAGGGTCATTTTGTACTCAATGTGTTTGTAGGCAGAGACTCTAGTTCTATATGGAGGAACTCATCACGCGTCGACCTACATAATAAAGTATCGGGTCCATCTTGACTTAAAGTCTCATTACATCATATTTATCTTTATTTCAGTCCTGTATGTTTACCTCTGATATAGGGATGAGACAACAAACAGTGTGTGTGTTTGTGCTACGTTAGCAGCTCTAGCGTTGCCGGAGACTTCGTGCTCGCCGCCGCCGCCACCGCCACACGTAGTCTGCGTAACTTTAGTGAGTGTCCAACAGACCGTGTGTGTGTTGGCGCTGAGTGTGAGGTTGTTGGTGGCGTTCTAGTTGTGATCGTAGGTGTAGCAGTGTTCAGTTTATTTGTTGGTGAATAAATGCTATGAAACTACAACTCCTCCGCTCCGCTAGAGCGAGCCGGAGAGACCGACTTCCTGTAACTCCGGCTCTGCCTCTTAAGGTGGACTGTTAAGGTGGACCAGCTTTTCTCCTTAAAGAGACGAGCCGCTCCTCTGAGCCGCTCAGCTTTATAATTCATTATTAACATTTCTTTTAACCGTTTTAACCGATAGCGTTAAAATGCTTAATGTGGGTTAACGGTTAAACGGTTAATTTTGGACATTCCTACTCTCATCTCCTCTTTCCTTCACTTCCTTTTATTTCCACCCTCCCTCCTCCCTATTGATGATGTCATTTCCTTGTTTTTCCACCAATAGTCTTGCTCATTGGTCTCCTGATTAGTATAACACAGTATATGTGTGCAAGCTACTGCTGAACGCTCACAGTGACCCTGATGAAGACCTGTGTTGGTTGCAACGTGTTGGTCATTTTAAACAAGTATTGCCATGTAAAATAAAGGCATTTTAATGTTCAGACGCTACAGTGTGGGTTATTGTTAAGGGAGAGACCATTAAGACCATATTCCACCGATCCAATGAGCCCTGAACAAGACTGAATGAGCCCAATACACCGGAAGAATCCACAGAGCACCTGTATGTGATGACCACAGAGACCCAGCAGCTGTATGTGATGACCACAGAGACCCAGCAGCTGTATGTGAAGACCACAGAGACCCAGCAGCTGTATGTGATGACGACAGAGACCCAGCAGCTATATGTGATGACCACAGAGACCCAGCAGCTGTATGTGATGACCACAGAGACCCAGCAGCTGCATGTGATGACCACAGAGACCCAGCAGCTGTATGTGATGACGACAGAGACCCAGCAGCTATATGTGATGACAACAGAGACCCAGCAGCTGTATGTGATGACCACAGAGACCCAGCAGCTATATGTGATGACCACAGAGACCCAGCAGCTGTATGTGATGACCACAGAGACCCAGCAGCTGCATGTGATGACCACAGAGACCCAGCAGCTGTATGTGATGACCACAGAGACCCAGCAGCTGCATGTGATGACCACAGAGACCCAGCAGCTGTATGTGATGACGACAGAGACCCAGCAGCTATATGTGATGACTACAGAGACCCAGCAGCTGCATGTGATGACTACAGAGACCCAGCAGCTGTATGTGATGACCACAGAGACCCATCAGCGCTTCTACTCAGTCGTCTTCATGATTTAAAGGACTTTTGTATTTTTAATATTTGGATCGTTGGAAAGGAGCAGCAACTCAATATGAAGATGTCTCTATATCCCTAAATATTAGTGTATGGAGATATAAACGAATCATCTTTCTTTGTCTGAAAAATATCAGTATTATTAGTATTATTATTCATGTTGATCCCAAATCTCTATAAATATGTAAGTGGTGTTTATTAGCCCGTCACTGATCTCCAGTATGCTCTCCGGCTACAGGCCCGTGGCTTCGTGTCTGAGCGTTGACCCCTGAGCTCACGGTGAGGCTCGGCACAAGGTCGGCTGTGAGTCCCGTCACTGTAACAGAGAAGCAGCCACAGATCACCGGCCTGGAGCTCAGCGCCGGCTCCATGTGCTGA
>NC_133810.1:32740841-32750841 GCF_043250625.1 Sebastes fasciatus | reverse complement strand
AGAGGAGCGAGAGGGACCGAGAGGGCCGAGAGGAGCGAGAGGGCCGAGAGTAGCGAGAGGGACCGAGAGGGCCGAGAGGAGCGAGAGGGACCGAGAGGGCCGAGAGGAGCGAGAGGGACCAAGAGTAGCGAGAGGGACCGAGAGGGCCGAGAGGAGCGAGAGTAGCGAGAGGGACCGAGAGGGACCGAGAGGAGCGAGAGGGACCGAGAGGGCCGAGAGGAGCGAGAGGGACCGAGAGGGCCGAGAGGACCGAGAGTAGCGAGAGGGACCGAGAGGGACCGAGAGGAGCGAGACGGAGCGAGAGGGACCGAGAGGAGCGAGAGGGACCGAGAGGGCCGAGAGGAGCGAGAGGGACCGAGAGGACCGAGAGGAGCGAGAGGGACCGAGAGGGACCGAGAGGGACCGAGAGGGCCGAGAGGAGCGAGAGGGACCGAGAGGACCGAGAGGGACCGAGAGGAGCGAGACGGAGCGAGAGGGAGCGAGAGGACCGAGAGGGCCGAGAGGGCCGAGAGGAACGAGAGGGCCGAGAGGACCGAGAGGGCCGAGAGGAGCGAGAGGGAGAGAGAGGGCCGAGAGGAGCGAGAGGGGCGAGAGGGACCGAGAGGGACCGAGAGGGCCGAGAGGAGCGAGAGGAACGAGAGGACCGAGAGGGTCGAGAGGAGCGAGAGGGACCGAGAGGGCCGAGAGGGACCGAGAGGACCGAGAGGGTCGAGAGGGAGCGAGAGGGACCGAGAGGAGCGAGGACCTATCTATGAACTATCTATAAACCTCTGGTAGATGTAGAGATGTCGGCCTGCTGCAGCTTCTGGCTGCTGAAATGCATGAAGGGAAAATGAGTAATCTGCTCGTTAACCTGCTTTAATATCCTGATGAGAAAATAATGATTCAAATAAAAAAAAAAACAGTTGCAGAAATGTTTTCTGTCTTTCCTGTGATGCTTGGGGAGGGGGGGGGGGGGTCTTCCTGGTTTTACCAAATCACATTCACCTCCTCCAAGATCTCATCAATCTGAATCAGTTATTATATCTGATGTCAGCTGTTCTGCTCACACTGTTTAAATGATGTCACACTGTTTATATGATGTCACACTGTTTATATGATGTCACACTGTTTATATGATGTCACACTGTTTAAATGATGTCACACTGTTTAAATGATGTCACGTTGTTTAAATGATGTCACACTGTTTATATGATGTCACACTGTTTAAATGATGTCACGTTGTTTAAATGATGTCACACTGTTTATATGATGTCACACTGTTTAAATGATGTCACACTGTTTAAATGACGTCACGTTGTTTTATATGATGTCACACTGTTTATATGATGTCACACTGTTTAAATGATGTCACGTTGTTTAAATGATGTCACACTGTTTATATGATGTCACACTGTTTAAATGATGTCACGTTGTTTATATGATGTCACACTGTTTAAATGATGTCACACTGTTTAAATGATGTCACACTGTTTAAATGATGTCACACTGTTTATATGATGTCACACTGTTTATATGATGTCACACTGTTTAAATGATGTCACACTGTTTAAATGATGTCACACTGTTTATATGATGTCACGTTGTTTAAATGATGTCACACTGTTTATATGATGTCACACTGTTTATATGATGTCACACTGTTTAAATGATGTCACACTGTTTAAATGATGTCACTGTTTATATGATGTCACACTGTTTAAATGATGTCACACTGTTTATATGATGTCACACTGTTTAAATGATGTCACACTGTTTATATGATGTCACGTTGTTTATATGATGTCACGTTGTTTAAATGATGTCTCGTTGTTTAAATGATGTCACACTGTTTATATGATGTCACGTTGTTTAAATGATGTCACACTGTTTATATGATGTCACACTGTTTAAATGATGTCACACTGTTTATATGATGTCACACTGTTTAAATGATGTCTCGTTGTTTAAATGATGTCACGTTGTTTATATGATGTCACGTTGTTTAAATGATGTCTCGTTGTTTAAATGATGTCACACTGTTTATATGATGTCACACTGTTTAAATGATGTCTCGTTGTTTATATGATGTCACACTGTTTAAATGATGTCTCGTTGTTTAAATGATGTCACACTGTTTATATGATGTCACGTTGTTTAAATGATGTCACGTTGTTTAAATGATGTCACGTTGTTTAAATGATGTCACACTGTTTAAATGATGTCTCGTTGTTTAAATGATGTCACACTGTTTAAATGATGTCTCGTTGTTTAAATGATGTCACACTGTTTATATGATGTCACACTGTTTAAATGATGTCTCGTTGTTTAAATGATGTCACACTGTTTATATGATGTCACGTTGTTTAAATGATGTCACACTGTTTAAATGATGTCACGTTGTTTATATGATGTCACGTTGTTTAAATGATGTCACACTGTTTATATGATGTCACGTTGTTTAAATGATGTCACACTGTTTATATGATGTCACGTTGTTTATATGATGTCACGTTGTTTATATGATGTCACGTTGTTTAAATGATGTCACACTGTTTATATGATGTCACGTTGTTTATATGATGTCACGTTGTTTAAATGATGTCACACTGTTTATATGATGTCACGTTGTTTATATGATGTCACGTTGTTTAAATGATGTCACACTGCTCTGAACTAAACACATAAACTACACATTTCTACATCAGAAGCATCAGAAGAGTTCTGGTTCTGGTTCCTCATCAGCAGCTCCTCATGTGACTGATGAGATGATCATTTCATCTGACTAATAACAGCAGTATAGTATCCTGTATCTACTGTATCTACTGTATCTACTGTGTCTACTGTGTCTACTGTGTCTACTGTATCTACTGTGTCTACTGTATCTACTGTATCTACTGTATCTACTGTATCTCCTGTGTATCCTGTGTCTACTGTATCTACTGTATCTCCTGTATCTCCTGTATCTACTATGTCTCCTGTGTCTACTCTATCTACTGTATCTACTGTATCTACTGTATCTCCTGTATCTACTGTGTCTACTGTATCTACAGTATCTACTGTATCTACTGTCTACTGTATCTACTGTGTCTACTGTATCTACAGTATCTACTGTATCTACTGTGTCTACTGTATCTACTGTGTCTACTGTATCTACAGTATCTACTGTATCTATTGTATCTACTGTGTCTACTGTATCTACTGTGTCTACTGTATCTACTGTATCTATTGTATCTACTGTGTCTACTGTGTCTACTGTATCTACTGTGTCTACTGTATCTACTGTGTCTACTGTATCTACTGTATCTACTGTATCTACTGTTTCTACTGTATCTACTGTATCTATTGTATCTACTGTGTCTACTGTGTCTACTGTATCTATTGTATCTACTGTGTCTATTGTATCTACCGTATCTACTGTATCTACTGTGTCTATTGTATCTACTGTATCTACTGTGTCTACTGTATCTACTGTATCTATTGTATCTACTGTATCTACTGTGTCCACTGTATCTACTGTATCTATTGTATCTACTGTGTCTACTGTGTCTACTGTATCTATTGTATCTACTGTGTCTATTGTATCTACCGTATCTACTGTATCTACTGTGTCTACTGTATCTACTGTATCTATTGTATCTACTGTATCTACTGTGTCCACTGTATCTACTGTATCTACTGTGTCTACTGTATCTATTGTATCTACTGTGTCTACTGTATCTACTGTGTCTACTGTATCTACTGTATCTATTGTATCTACTGTATCTACTGTATCTATTGTATCTACTGTGTCTACTGTATCTATTGTATCTACTGTGTCTACTGTGTCTACTGTATCTATTGTATCTACTGTGTCTACTGTATCTACTGTATCTATTGTATCTACTGTGTCTACTGTATCTACTGTCTACTGTATCTACTGTATCTATTGTATCTACTGTGTCTACTGTATCTACTGTATCTACTGTGTCTACTGTGTCTACTGTATATACTGTATCTATTGTATCTACTGTATCTATTGTATCTACTGTGTCTATTGTATCTCCTGTGTCTACTGTATCTATTGTATCTACTGTGTCTATTGTATCTACTGTATCTACTGTATCTACTGTGTCTACTGTATCTATTGTATCTACTGTATCTACTGTATCTACTGTGTCCACTGTATCTACTGTATCTATTGTATCTACTGTGTCTACTGTATCTATTGTATCTACTGTGTCTACTGTGTCTACTGTATCTACTGTATCTATTGTATCTATTGTATCTACTGTGTCTACTGTATCTACTGTGTCTACTGTGTCTACTGTATCTATTGTATCTACTGTGTCTACTGTATCTACTGTATCTATTGTATCTACTGTGTCTACTGTATCTACTGTCTACTGTATCTACTGTATCTATTGTATCTACTGTGTCTACTGTGTCTACTGTATCTATTGTATCTACTGTGTCTACTGTGTCTACTGTATCTATTGTATCTACTGTGTCTATTGTATCTACTGTGTCTACTGTATCTACTGTGTCTACTGTGTCTACTGTGTCTATTGTATCTACTGTATCTATTGTATCTACTGTGTCTACTGTGTCTATTGTATCTACTGTGTCTACTGTATCTATTGTATCTACTGTGTCTACTGTATCTACTGTATCTATTGTGTCTACTGTATCTACTGTATCTATTGTATCTACTGTGTCTACTGTATCTACTGTGTCTACTGTATCTACTGTGTCTACTGTATCTACTGTATCTACTGTGTCTACTGTGTCTACTGTATCTACTGTGTCTACTGTATCTACTGTGTCTACTGTATCTACTGTGTCTACTGTATCTACTGTATATCCTGTATCTATTGTATCTACGGTGTCTACTGTATCTATTGTATCTACTGTGTCTATTGTATCTACTGTGTCTACTGTATCTATTGTGTCTACTGTATCTACTGTGTCTACTGTATCTACTGTATCTACTGTGTCTACTGTGTCTACTGTATCTACTGTATCTACTGTGTCTACTTTGTCTACTGTATCTACTGTATCTACTGTATCTATTGTATCTACTGTGTCTACTGTGTCTACTGTATCTACTGTGTCTACTGTATCTACTGTGTCTACTGTATCTACTGTATATCCTGTATCTATTGTATCTACGGTGTCTACTGTATCTATTGTGTCTACTGTGTCTACTGTATCTACTGTATATCCTGTATCTATTGTATCTACTGTATCTACTGTATATCCTGTATCTACTGTATCTACTGTGTCTACTGTATCTATTGTATCTACTGTATCTACTGTGTCTACTGTATCTACTGTATCTACTGTATATCCTGTATCTACTGTATCTACTGTGTCTACTGTATCCACTGTATCTACTGTGTCTACTGTATCTACTGTGTCTACTGTATCTACTGTATATCCTGTATCTACTGTGTCTCCTGTGTCTACTGTATCTATTGTATCTACTGTGTCTACTGTATCTACTGTGTCTACTGTGTCTACTGTATCTACTGTATCTACTGTATCTCCTGTATCTCCTATGTCTACTGTATCTACTGTATCTCCTGTATCTACTTTATCTACTGTATCTCCTGTATCTCCTGTGTCTACTGTATCTACTGTATCTGCTGTATCTACTGTGTCTACTGTATCTACTGTATCTCCTGTGTCTACTGTATCTACTGTATCTACTGTATCTACTGTGTCTCCTGTATCTACTGTGTCTACTGTATCTACTGTATCTACTGTGTCTCCTGTGTCTACTCTATCTACTGTATCTACTGTATCTACTGTGTCTACTGTGTCTCCTGTATCTACTGTGTCTACTGTATCTATTGTATCTCCTGTGTCTACTGTATCTACTGTATCTACTGTGTCTCCTGTGTCTACTCTATCTACTGTATCTACTGTATCTCCTGTGTATCCTGTGTCTACTGTATCTACTGTATCTCCTGTATCTACTGTATCTCCTGTATCTACTATGTCTCCTGTGTCTACTCTATCTACTGTATCTACTGTATCTCCTGTGTCTCCTGTGTTTACTGTATCTACTGTATCCCCTGTATCTCCTGTATCTACTGTATCTCCTGTATCTACTGTATCTCCTGTATCTACCGTGTCTACTGTATCTACTGTGTCTCCTGTGTCTCCTGTGTCTACTGTATCTCCTGTGTCTCCTGTATCTACTGTATCTCCTGTATCTACTGTGTCTCCTGTGTCTACTCTATCTACTGTGTCTAATGTATCTCCTGTGTCTCCTGTGTCTACTGTATCTACTGTATCCCCTGTATCTCCTGTGTCTACTGTGTCTACTGTGTCTACTGTATCTACCGTGTCTACCGTGTCTACTGTATCTACTGTGTCTACTGTGTCTACTGTATCTACTGTATCTCCTGTCTACTGTATCTACTGTGTCTCCTATGTCTACTGTATCTCCTGTGTCTACTGTATCTACTGTATCTACTGTATCTCCTGTCTACTGTATCTACTGTATCTCCTGTATCTCCTGTATCTACTGTATCCACTGTATCTCCTGTATCTCCTGTCTACTGTATCTCCTGTATCTCCTGTATCTCCTGTATCTACTGTATCTCCTGTATCTACTGTATCTCCTGTATCTCCTGTGTCTACTGTATCCACTGTATCTCCTGTATCTCCTGTCTACTGTATCTCCTGTATCTACTGTGTCTACTGTATCTACTGTATCTCCTGTCTACTGTATCTACTGTGTCTCCTATGTCTACTGTATCTCCTGTGTCTACTGTATCTACTGTATCTACTGTATCTACTGTATCTCCTGTCTACTGTATCTACTGTATCTCCTGTATCTCCTGTATCTACTGTATCCACTGTATCTCCTGTATCTACTGTATCCACTGTATCTCCTGTATCTCCTGTCTACTGTATCTCCTGTATCTCCTGTATCTACTGTATCCACTGTATCTCCTGTATCTACTGTATCCACTGTATCTACTGTATCTCCTGTCTACTGTATCTACTGTGTCTCCTATGTCTACTGTATCTCCTGTGTCTACTGTATCTACTGTATCTACTGTATCTACTGTATCTCCTGTCTACTGTATCTACTGTATCTCCTGTATCTCCTGTATCTACTGTATCCACTGTATCTCCTGTATCTACTGTATCCACTGTATCTCCTGTATATCCTGTCTACTGTATCTCCTGTATCTCCTGTATCTACTGTATCTCCTGTATCTCCTGTATCTACTGTATCCACTGTATCTCCTGTATCTCCTGTCTACTGTATCTCCTGTATCTCCTGTATCTACTGTATCTACTGTATCCACTGTATCTATTGTATCTCCTGTATCTACTGTATCTACTGTATCTACTGTATCTCCTGTATCTACTGTATCTACTGTGTCTACTGTGTCTATTGTATCTCCTGTCTACTGTGTCTACTGTGTCTCCTGTGTCTACTGTATCTACTGTGTCTACTGTGTCTAATGTATCTACTGTATCTACTGTATCTACTGTGTCTACTGTGTCTACTGTGTCTACTGTATCTCCTGTCTACTGTGTCTACTGTGTCTCCTGTGTCTCCTGTATCTCCCGTATCTCCTGTATCTACTGTGTCTACTGTGTCTCCTGTATCTACTGTATCTCCTGTATCTACTGTGTCTCCTGTGTCTACTCTATCTACTGTGTCTAATGTATCTCCTGTGTCTACTGTATCTACTGTATCCCCTGTATCTCCTGTGTCTACTGTGTCTACTGTGTCTACTGTATCTACCGTGTCTACCGTGTCTACTGTATCTACTGTGTCTACTGTGTCTACTGTATCTACTGTATCTCCTGTCTACTGTATCTACTGTGTCTCCTATGTCTACTGTATCTCCTGTGTCTACTGTATCTACTGTATCTACTGTATCTCCTGTCTACTGTATCTCCTGTCTACTGTATCTCCTGTATCTACTGTATCTCCTGTGTCTACTGTATCTACTGTATCTACTGTATCTACTGTATCTACTGTATCTCCTGTCTACTGTATCTACTGTGTCTCCTATGTCTACTGTATCTCCTGTGTCTACTGTATCTACTGTATCTACTGTATCTACTGTATCTCCTGTCTACTGTATCTCCTGTATCTCCTGTCTACTGTATCTCCTGTATCTACTGTGTCTACTGTGTCTACTGTATCTACCGTGTCTACCGTGTCTACTGTATCTACTGTGTCTACTGTGTCTACTGTATCTACTGTATCTCCTGTCTACTGTATCTACTGTGTCTCCTATGTCTACTGTATCTCCTGTGTCTACTGTATCTACTGTATCTACTGTATCTACTGTATCTCCTGTCTACTGTATCTCCTGTATCTCCTGTATCTACTGTATCTCCTGTATCTACTGTATCTCCTGTGTCTACTGTATCTACTGTATCCACTGTATCTATTGTATCTCCTGTATCTACTGTATCTACTGTATCTACTGTATCTCCTGTATCTACTGTATCTCCTGTATCTACTGTATCTACTGTGTCTACTGTGTCTATTGTATCTCCTGTCTACTGTGTCTACTGTATCTACTGTGTCTACTGTGTCTAATGTATCTCCTGTATCTACTGTGTCTCCTGTGTCTACTGTATCTACTGTGTCTACTGTGTCTAATGTATCTCCTGTATCTACTGTATCTACTGTGTCTACTGTGTCTATTGTATCTCCTGTCTACTGTGTCTACTGTGTCTCCTGTGTCTACTGTATCTACTGTGTCTACTGTGTCTATTGTATCTCCTGTCTACTGTGTCTACTGTGTCTCCTGTGTCTACTGTGTCTACTGTGTCTACTGTGTCTATTGTATCTCCTGTCTACTGTGTCTACTGTGTCTCCTGTGTCTCCTGTATCTCCCGTATCTCCTGTATCTACTGTGTCTACTGTGTCTACCGTATCTACCGTGTCTACTGTATCTACTGTGTCTACTGTATCTACTGTGTCTACTGTGTCTACTGTATCTCCTGTCTACTGTGTCTCCTATGTCTACTGTATCTACTGTATCTACTGTATCTACTGTATCTCCTGTATCTCCTGTATCTACTGTGTCTACTGTATCTACTGTATCTACTGTATCTACTGTATCTCCTGTCTACTGTATCTACTGTATCTCCTGTATCTCCTGTCTACTGTATCTACTGTATCTCCTGTATCTCCTGTCTACTGTATCTCCTGTATCTCCTGTGTCTACTGTATCTACTGTATCTACTGTATCTCCTGTATCTACTGTATCTCCTGTATCTACTGTATCTCCTGTATCTACTGTATCTACTGTATCTACTGTGTGAGTTGAGCAGCGAGCTATTGTCTCCTTTACTGAGCTCCACAAGGAGATCAGCGGAGCTCCACATGGAGATCAGCGGAGCTCCACATGGAGCCCAGCCGAGCTCCACATGGAGCCCAGCGGAGCTCCACACGGAGATCAGCGGAGCTCCACATGGAGCCCAGCGGAGCTCCACATGGAGATCAGCGGAGCTCCACGGAGGCAGAGGGCACCGAGAACATCCTGTGTGCTCCGTCAGGGGAGCAAAGCATGATGGGAAGAGCAAAACATGGCTGAAGCTGACTTGATATGCGTTGCTAACGGACACGTCTGTAAATACATCACGGGGGTGAAGGGAATCTGCATACTCTGTATGTTCGGCCTTCACTGCTGCAAAGGTGTGAATGTCCTCTGTATGATTCACTGTAACCTCCATCACCGAGCGCTGGGATCCAGGTGGGCTGAGCTCTGAGCAGAGACACCACAGAACCACAGGGATGGGACCACAGAACCACAGAACCACAGGGATCGGACCACAGAACCACAGAACCACAGGACCACAGAACCACAGAACCACAGAACCACAGGACCACAGAACCACAGAACCACAGGGATCGGACCATAGAACCACCACAGGACCACAGAACCACAGGACCATAGAACCACAGAACCACAGGGATGGGACCACAGGACCACAGAACCACAGAACCACAGGGATGGGACCACAAAACCACAGAACCACAGGGATCGGA
>NC_133810.1:32683341-32735841 GCF_043250625.1 Sebastes fasciatus | reverse complement strand
ATAATAATGATAGTAATAATAATAATAATAATAATGATAATAATAATAATGATAATGATAATAATAATAATAATGATAGTAATAATAATAATAATAATAATGATAATGATAGTAATAATAATAATAATAATGATAATAATAATGATAATAATAATAATGATAGTAATAATAATAATAATGATAATGATAATGATAATGATGATGATAATAATAATGATCAAGATAATAATAATGATAATGATAATAATAATGATAATGATAATGATAATAATGATAGTAATAATAATAATAATGATAATAATAATGATAATGATAAAGATAATAATAATAATAATGATAATGATAATAATAAAGATAATAATGATAATGATAATAATAATGATAATGATAATGATAAAGATAATAATAATAATAATAATAATGATAGTAATAATAATGATAATAATAATAATAATGATAATAATAATAATAATGATAATAATAATAATAATAATAATGATAGTAATAATAATGATAATAATAATGATAATAATAATAATGATAATGATAATAATAATAATGATAGTAATAATAATAATAATGATAATGATAATGATGATAATAATAATGATAAAGATAATAATAATGATAATGATAATAATAATGATAATGATAAAGATAATAATAATGATAATGATAAAGATAATAATGATAATGATAATAATAATGATAATGATAAAGATAATAATAATGATAATGATAAAGATAATGATAATGATAATAATAATGATAATGATAATGATAATAATAATGATAATGATAATAATAATAATAATAACAATAATGATAATGATAATGATAATAATTATGATAATGATAATGATAATAATAATAATAATAATAATGATAAAGATAATAATGATAATAATAATAATAATAATGATAATGATAATAATAATGATAATGATAATGATAATAATAATAATAATAATAATAATGATAATGATAATAATAATGATAATAATGATAATAATAATAATAATGATAATAATAATGATAATGATAATGATGATGATAATAATAATGATGATAATAATAATAATGATAATAATAATAATAATAATAATAATGACAATAATAATGATAATAATAATAATATTGATAATAATGATAATGATAATAATAATAATGATAATAATGATAATAATAATAATAATAATAATAATAATGATGATGATAATAATAATGATAATAATAATAATAATAATAATAATAATAATAATGATGTCACTAACTGCTGTGTGCTCTACCACTGATTTGCTTTATAAAATGAACTGAATAAATTATTACTGTAGGTGTGTTACTGTAGGTGTGTTACTGTAGGTGTGTTACTGTAGGTGTATTACTGTAGGTGTGTTACTGTAGGTGTATTACTGTAGGTGTGTTACTGTAGGTGTGTTACTGTAGGTGTATTACTGTAGGTGTATTACTGTAGGTGTGTTACTGTAGGTGTATTACTGTAGGTGTGTTACTGTAGGTGTGTTACTGTAGGTGTATTACTGTAGGTGTGTTACTGTAGGTGTGTTACTGTAGGTGTATTACTGTAGGTGTATTACTGTAGGTGTGTTACTGTAGGTGTATTACTGTAGGTGTGTTACTGTAGGTGTGTTACTGTAGGTGTATTACTGTAGGTGTGTTACTGTGGGTGTATTACTGTAGGTGTATTAGTGTAGGTGTGTTACTGTAGGTGTATTACTGTAGGTGTGTTACTGTAGGTGTGTTACTGTAGGTGTATTACTGTAGGTGTGTTACTGTAGGTGTGTTACTGTAGGTGTATTACTGTAGGTGTATTACTGTAGGTGTGTTACTGTAGGTGTATTACTGTAGGTGTGTTACTGTAGGTGTGTTACTGTAGGTGTATTACTGTAGGTGTGTTACTGTGGGTGTATTACTGTAGGTGTATTAGTGTAGGTGTATTACTGTAGGTGTGTTACTGTAGGTGTGTTACTGTAGGTGTATTACTGTAGGTGTGTTACTGTGGGTGTGTTACTGTAGGTGTATTAGTGTAGGTGTGTTACTGTAGGTGTGTTACTGTAGGTGTACTGCTGTAGGTGTATTACTGTGGGTGTGTTACTGTGGGTGTGTTACTGTAGGTGTGTTACTGTTGGTGTGTTAGTGTAGGTGTGTTACTGTAGGTGTGTTACTGTAGGTGTGTTACTGTAGGTGTGTTACTGTAGGTGTGTTACTGTGGGTGTATTAGTGTAGGTGTGTTACTGTAGGTGTATTACTGTAGGTGTATTACTGTAGGTGTGTTACTGTAGGTGTGTTACTGTAGGTGTACTACTGTAGGTGTATTACTGCAGGTGTATTACTGTAGGTGTATTACTGTAGGTGTACTACTGTAGGTGTATTACTGCAGGTGTGTTACTGTAGGTGTATTACTGTATGTGTATTACTGTATGTGTATTACTGTGGGTGTATTACTGTAGGTGTGTTACTGTAGGTGTGTTACTGTAGGTGTATTACTGTAGGTGTATTACTGTAGGTGTGTTACTGTAGGTGTATTACTGTAGGTGTGTTACTGTAGGTGTGTTACTGTAGGTGTATTACTGTAGGTGTGTTACTGTAGGTGTGTTACTGTAGGTGTATTACTGTAGGTGTATTACTGTAGGTGTGTTACTGTAGGTGTATTACTGTAGGTGTGTTACTGTGGGTGTATTACTGTAGGTGTATTAGTGTAGGTGTATTACTGTAGGTGTGTTACTGTAGGTGTGTTACTGTAGGTGTATTACTGTAGGTGTGTTACTGTGGGTGTGTTACTGTAGGTGTATTAGTGTAGGTGTGTTACTGTAGGTGTGTTACTGTAGGTGTACTGCTGTAGGTGTATTACTGTGGGTGTGTTACTGTGGGTGTGTTACTGTAGGTGTGTTACTGTTGGTGTGTTAGTGTAGGTGTGTTACTGTAGGTGTGTTACTGTAGGTGTGTTACTGTAGGTGTGTTACTGTAGGTGTGTTACTGTGGGTGTATTAGTGTAGGTGTGTTACTGTAGGTGTATTACTGTAGGTGTATTACTGTAGGTGTGTTACTGTAGGTGTGTTACTGTAGGTGTACTACTGTAGGTGTATTACTGCAGGTGTATTACTGTAGGTGTATTACTGTAGGTGTACTACTGTAGGTGTATTACTGCAGGTGTGTTACTGTAGGTGTATTACTGTAGGTGTATTACTGTAGGTGTATTACTGTAGGTGTATTACTGCAGGTGTATTACTGCAGGTGTACTACTGTAGGTGTGTTACTGTAGGTGTGTTACTGTAGGTGTATTACTGCAGGTGTATTACTGTAGGTGTATTACTGTATGTGTATTACTGTATGTGTATTACTGCAGGTGTATTACTGTAGGTGTGTTACTGCAGGTGTATTACTGTAGGTGTGTTACTGTAGGTGTATTACTGTAGGTGTGTTACTGTAGGTGTGTTACTGTAGGTGTACTACTGTAGGTGTATTACTGCAGGTGTATTACTGTAGGTGTATTACTGTAGGTGTACTACTGTAGGTGTATTACTGCAGGTGTGTTACTGTAGGTGTATTACTGTATGTGTATTACTGTATGTGTATTACTGTGGGTGTATTACTGTAGGTGTGTTACTGTAGGTGTGTTACTGTAGGTGTATTACTGTAGGTGTATTACTGTAGGTGTGTTACTGTAGGTGTATTACTGTAGGTGTGTTACTGTAGGTGTGTTACTGTAGGTGTATTACTGTAGGTGTGTTACTGTAGGTGTGTTACTGTAGGTGTATTACTGTAGGTGTATTACTGTAGGTGTGTTACTGTAGGTGTATTACTGTAGGTGTGTTACTGTGGGTGTATTACTGTAGGTGTATTAGTGTAGGTGTATTACTGTAGGTGTGTTACTGTAGGTGTGTTACTGTAGGTGTATTACTGTAGGTGTGTTACTGTGGGTGTGTTACTGTAGGTGTATTAGTGTAGGTGTGTTACTGTAGGTGTGTTACTGTAGGTGTACTGCTGTAGGTGTATTACTGTGGGTGTGTTACTGTGGGTGTGTTACTGTAGGTGTGTTACTGTTGGTGTGTTAGTGTAGGTGTGTTACTGTAGGTGTGTTACTGTAGGTGTGTTACTGTAGGTGTGTTACTGTAGGTGTGTTACTGTGGGTGTATTAGTGTAGGTGTGTTACTGTAGGTGTATTACTGTAGGTGTATTACTGTAGGTGTGTTACTGTAGGTGTGTTACTGTAGGTGTACTACTGTAGGTGTATTACTGCAGGTGTATTACTGTAGGTGTATTACTGTAGGTGTACTACTGTAGGTGTATTACTGCAGGTGTGTTACTGTAGGTGTATTACTGTAGGTGTATTACTGTAGGTGTATTACTGTAGGTGTATTACTGCAGGTGTATTACTGCAGGTGTACTACTGTAGGTGTGTTACTGTAGGTGTGTTACTGTAGGTGTATTACTGCAGGTGTATTACTGTAGGTGTATTACTGTATGTGTATTACTGTATGTGTATTACTGCAGGTGTATTACTGTAGGTGTGTTACTGCAGGTGTATTACTGTAGGTGTGTTACTGTAGGTGTATTACTGTAGGTGTATTACTGTATGTGTATTACTGTATGTGTATTACTGCAGGTGTACTACTGTAGGTGTGTTACTGTAGGTGTGTTACTGTAGGTGTATTACTGCAGGTGTATTACTGTAGGTGTATTACTGTATGTGTATTACTGTATGTGTATTACTGCAGGTGTGTTACTGTAGGTGTATTACTGTAGGTGTATTACTGTAGGTGTGTTACTGTAGGTGTATTACTGTAGGTGTGTTACTGTAGGTGTGTTACTGTAGGTGTATTACTGCAGGTGTGTTACTGTAGGTGTATTACTGCAGGTGTATTACTGTAGGTGTATTACTGTATGTGTATTACTGTAGGTGTGTTACGGTAGGTGTATTACTGTAGGTGTATTACTGTAGGTGTATTACTGCAGGTGTATTACTGTAGGTGTATTACTGTAGGTGTGTTACTGTATTGTGGTAGGCTACAGCATGTATGATGTGTATTTTATTGTATTTTCATATTAGCAGTGTATTGTGGTTTTGTCATATAGATATCTGTATATTTTAATTATTCTGTACATGTTAAAGCCCAACTAGGGACACCAGTTGAACATTAGCTATAAGCTCTCTGTGCAGATCATCAGTTTCATGTCTGGTACTGGAACTATGTTAAACTGCATCGATCCTATCAAATCAAAATTAAAATTAAAATTAAAATTAAAATGAATACACTCCAATATAACACTTTGCATAAATGTGAAGTCATCACGCAGACAGCTTCGGGGAGTATTTTCAGTATTTTTAAAAGACAAAAATATTAATATTTTACTGTTATCACTGATATCACTGTTCATACCTGTTAAAACACAATTTAATCACTGTTCATACCTGTTAAAACACAATTTAATCACTGTTCATACCTTTTAAAACATAAGTTTAAGAATTTTTATCTTTTCAGGTTTTTCAGTTTTGAGCGAGTCAGCAGGATCGATAACATTATTATTAATTATATTATTATATATATTGTTTATCTTGCTGTAATGTCATTAACATGCACATACACATTATATTATTATTATATATATATTATTATTATCATTATTTATACTATTATAATATATATTATTATTAATTATATTATTATTATTATTTATATTAATATTATATATATTATTATATATATTATTATAATTTATATTATTATTATATATATATTATTATTTATATTATTATTATATATATTATTATTATTTATATTATTATTATATATATTATTATATATATTATTATTATATATATTATTATCATTATATTATTATTATATATATTATTATTATTATATATATATCATTATTATATATATATCATTATTATTATTATTATATATTATTATATATATTATTATTATATATATTATTATTATAATATTATTATTATTGTTATTATTATTATAATATATATATAATTATTATTTTTATTATATATTATTATTATATATATTATTATTATTATCATTATTATTATATATTATTATATATATTATTATTATTATATATATTATAATACATATTATTATTATATATATTATTATTATATATATTATTATTATTATATATATGTATATATTGTTTATCCTGCTGTAATATCATTAATATGTTCTCCATGGTTCCACCAGAGAGCGAACAGTAGGGGGGAAGCTTTAGTGTGTAACACCAGGAAACAGGAAACGGATCCACGAAAGAGATAACGGAACCACACAGCGGTGAGCCGGACGGTTTATAGCGGTGCACTCCAGCAGCCTCCATGACGGCTAACAGAAAACATCAACAACAGAACCAGAACCAGAACCAGCAGAACCAGCACCAGAACCAGCACCAGCAGAACCAGCAACAACAGGACCAGAAACAACATCTACAGCAGAACCAGCAGAACCAGCAGAACCAGCAAGGTAAAGAGCTCTCAGTCAGTCTGTTAGAGACTCACACAGAGGTTCTGGTCCGGTCGGGTTCACTCTACTGAACCCAGCCCTCCGGTCCGGACCCGACCCGAACCGGACCCCCTCTACTGAACCGAGCCCTCTGGTCCGGACCAGACCCGAACCGGACCCTGCAGAGAGATGATATCTGAGAGGAACCAGCTGTTAACACAGAACCTCTCTGACAGAACCAAACCCAGTTACACAGCTGAGCAGAGTTACTACTGTTATTACTGTTATCAATAGAGTTACTACTACTGTTACTGTTATTATGAATATTATAGTTATCATTATTATCAGAGTTACTACTACTGTTACTGTTATTACTGTTATCAATAGAGTTACTACTACTGTTACTGTTATTACTGTGAATATCAGAGTCAATACTGCTGTTATCATTATTATTATCAGAGTTACTACTGTTATTACTGTTATTAAGATGAGATGAGATGAGATGAACCTTTATTAATCCCTGGAGGGAATTCAGGTGTCAAAGCAGCAACATCAGCAAACAGAGTGAATCACAGGAGAGGTAAAGGTATACACACATTCTAAAGACAATAATAGAGATATAAAAGATACAGAGTGAATGGGTGAACATAGTGTGTACAGTCCGTCAATAAATAAATGTAGTATGTACAATAAATAAATAAATAAATAAATGTAATATGTACATATGTGCAGTCAGCAATAAAGTGGTATATAGGATGTATAGTGTAAAGTGAGTTATTACTGTTATTATTAATAATATCATTATAATCAGAGTTATTACTACTATTACTGTTATAATCATTATTATTATTGTGAATATTATTATTATTATTATCAGAGTTATTACTGCTGTTATCATCATTATTATTATTATTATTATTATTATTAATATTTTTATTGTGAATATTGTTTATTTCTTTTTTCTCTGTAACTTCTCTTCAAAGTGTTGATGTTCCTGGACCTCAGCCCGTCCAGCTCCGTCAGCTCAGTGTTTCCTTCCAGCAGTGACGACAGACCGACGGCCTCTTTGTAACGTCTGCTGTTCTTCTCCTCTGTAGTTCATGTTGGCCTCTCTCTCCACGATGATGTCACACGGCTTCAAGAGCAGTAAGCAGGACTTCACCTTCGGACCGTGGAGAGTGACTGCTGCCAGAAACCACATCATGAAATCCAAAGACATTGAACGGTAGGTAGCAGATACACCGTGCTCACCGCTGCTTTGGAATCAATGAACAACACAGATCAATGACAGATATTGATCCAGAAACCCTCACAGGTACTGCATTTAGCATAAAACAATATGCTCACATCATAACATGGCAAACTGCAGCCCAACAGGCAACAACAGCTGTCAGTGTGTCAGTGTGCTGACTTGACTATGACTTGCCCCAAACTGCATGTGATGATCATAAAGTGGGCATGTCTGTAAAGGGGAGACTCGTGGGTACCCATAGAACCCATTTACATTCACTGATCTGGAGGTCAGAGGTCAAGGGACCCCTTTGAACATGTACATGACAGTTTGGAGCGTTATTTAACCTCCTTCATGACCAGCCAGTCTGACCTGGTTGGTACCGATGGATTCAACCTAAAGATCGCAAGTAGCGTTAATGGATTAAAGAAGTTAGTGGTGTTAAAAGGAATGAATGTTAACACGTTATTGTGGCGTTAACTTAGACAGCCCTGATCGTTACATACAGGCTGTTGAATGAATGAATGAATGAATGAATGCATGAATGCATGTTACCAGTGCTGTTCTCCTCTCCAGGTTAGCGGAGGAGATGAACATGCCCTCCCTTCCAGAGATGCTGTTTGGGGACAACATCCTACGCATCCAACACTCGGACGGCTACGGCATCGAATTCAACGCCATCGACGCCCTGAAGAGAGTCAACAACATGGAGGACGCCGTCAAAGTGGCCTGTGCTCAGGAATGGCAGGAGAGCAGGTAAGATGAGCGTCACAGGCACGCACACTGTCACAACAACTACTACTACAAGAACAACTGGAGGTCTGTGTTGTGGAAAAGACGTCTAAAGCTGTTGATTCCCTGAGATACAAAGATGTAAAAGACGTCTATGGCTGTTGATTCCCTGAGATACAAAGATGTAAAAGACGTCTGTAGCTGTTGATTCCCTGAGATACAAAGATGTAAAAGACGTCTATGGCTGTTGATTCCCTGAGATACAAAGATGTAAAAGACGTCTATAGCTGTTGATTCCCTGAGATACAAAGATGTAAAAGACGTCTGTAGCTGTTGATTCCCTGAGATACAAAGATGTAAAAGACGTCTGTAGCTGTTGATTCCCTGAGATACAAAGATGTAAAAGACGTCTGTAGCTGTTGATTCCCTGAGATACAAAGATGTAAAAGACGTCTATGGCTGTTGATTCCCTGAGATACAAAGATGTAAAAGACGTCTATAGCTGTTGATTCCCTGAGATACAAAGATGTAAAAGACGTCTGTAGCTGTTGATTCCCTGAGATACAAAGATGTAAAAGACGTCTATAGCTGTTGATTCCCTGAGATACAAAGATGTAAAAGACGTCTAAGGCTGTTGATTCCCTGAGATACAAAGATGTAAAAGACGTCTAAGGCTGTTGATTCCCTGAGATACAAAGATGTAAAAGACGTCTAAAGCTGTTGATTCCCTGAGATACAAAGATGTAAAAGACGTCTATGGCTGTTGATTCCCTGAGATACAAAGATGTAAAAGACGTCTATAGCTGTTGATTCCCTGAGATACAAAGATGTAAAAGACGTCTGTAGCTGTTGATTCCCTGAGATACAAAGATGTAAAAGACGTCTGTAGCTGTTGATTCCCTGAGATACAAAGATGTAAAAGACGTCTATGGCTGTTGATTCCCTGAGATACAAAGATGTAAAAGACGTCTATAGCTGTTGATTCCCTGAGATACAAAGATGTAAAAGACGTCTGTAGCTGTTGATTCCCTGAGATACAAAGATGTAAAAGACGTCTATAGCTGTTGATTCCCTGAGATACAAAGATGTAAAAGACGTCTGTAGCTGTTGATTCCCTGAGATACAAAGATGTAAAAGACGTCTGTAGCTGTTGATTCCCTGAGATACAAAGATGTAAAAGACGTCTATAGCTGTTGATTCCCTGAGATACAAAGATGTAAAAGACGTCTGTAGCTGTTGATTCCCTGAGATACAAAGATGTAAAAGACGTCTGTAGCTGTTGATTCCCTGAGATACAAAGATGTAAAAGACGTCTAAAGCTGTTGATTCCCTGAGATACAAAGATGTAAAAGACGTCTATAGCTGTTGATTCCCTGAGATACAAAGATGTAAAAGACGTCTAAGGCTGTTGATTCCCTGAGATACAAAGATGTAAAAGACGTCTAAAGCTGTTGATTCCCTGAGATACAAAGATGTAAAAGACGTCTATAGCTGTTGATTCCCTGAGATACAAAGATGTAAAAGACGTCTGTAGCTGTTGATTCCCTGAGATACAAAGATGTAAAAGACGTCTATAGCTGTTGATTCCCTGAGATACAAAGATGTAAAAGACGTCTAAAGCTGTTGATTCCCTGAGATACAAAGATGTAAAAGACGTCTATGGCTGTTGATTCCCTGAGATACAAAGATGTAAAAGACGTCTATGGCTGTTGATTCCCTGAGATACAAAGATGTAAAAGACGTCTAAGGCTGTTGATTCCCTGAGATACAGAGATGTAAAAGACGTCTATAGCTGTTGATTCCCTGAGATACAAAGATGTAAAAGACGTCTATGGCTGTTGATTCCCTGAGATACAAAGATGTAAAAGACGTCTGTAGCTGTTGATTCCCTGAGATACAAAGATGTAAAAGACGTCTGTAGCTGTTGATTCCCTGAGATACAAAGATGTAAAAGACGTCTGTAGCTGTTGATTCCCTGAGATACAAAGATGTAAAAGACGTCTGTAGCTGTTGATTCCCTGAGATACAAAGATGTAAAAGACGTCTGTAGCTGTTGATTCCCTGAGATACAAAGATGTAAAAGACGTCTAAAGCTGTTGATTCCCTGAGATACAAAGATGTAAAAGACGTCTATGGCTGTCGATTCCCTGAGATACAAAGATGTAAAAGACGTCTATGGCTGTCGATTCCCTGAGATACAAAGATGTAAAAGACGTCTATGGCTGTCGATTCCCTGAGATACAAAGATGTAAAAGACGTCTAAAGCTGTCGATTCCCTGAGATACAAAGATGTAAAAGACGTCTGTAGCTGTTGATTCCCTGAGATACAAAGATGTAAAAGACGTCTGTAGCTGTTGATTCCCTGAGATACAGAGATGTAAAAGACGTCTAAAGCTGTTGATTCCCTGAGATACAGAGATGTAAAAGACGTCTATAGCTGTCGATTCCCTGAGATACAAAGATGTAAAAGACGTCTAAGGCTGTTGATTCCCTGAGATACAAAGATGTAAAAGACGTCTATGGCTGTTGATTCCCTGAGATACAAAGATGTAAAAGACGTCTATGGCTGTTGATTCCCTGAGATACAAAGATGTAAAAGACGTCTGCGGCTGTTGATTCCCTGAGATACAGAGATGTAAAAGACGTCTGCGGCTGTTGATTCCCTGAGATACAGAGATGTAAAAGACGTCTGCGGCTGTTGATTCCCTGAGATACAGAGATGTAAAAGACGTCTGCGGCTGTTGATTCCCTGAGATACAGAGATGTAAAAGACGTCTGCGGCTGTTGATTCCCTGAGATACAGAGATGTAAAAGACGTCTGCGGCTGTTGATTCCCTGAGATACAAAGATGTAAAAGACGTCTGCGGCTGTTGATTCCCTGAGATACAAAGATGTAAAAGACGTCTATAGCTGTTGATTCCCTGAGATACAGAGATGTAAAAGACGTCTGTGGCTGTTGATTCCCTGAGATACAAAGATGTAAAAGACGTCTATAGCTGTTGATTCCCTGAGATACAGAGATGTAAAAGACGTCTGTGGCTGTTGATTCCCTGAGATACAGAGATGTAAAAGACGTCTGTGGCTGTTGATTCCCTGAGATACAGAGATGTAAAAGACGTCTGCGGCTGTTGATTCCCTGAGATACAAAGATGTAAAAGACGTCTATAGCTGTTGATTCCCTGAGATACAAAGATGTAAAAGACGTCTATAGCTGTTGATTCCCTGAGATACAAAGATGTAAAAGACGTCTGTGGCTGTTGATTCCCTGAGATACAGAGATGTAAAAGACGTCTGCGGCTGTTGATTCCCTGAGATACAAAGATGTAAAAGACGTCTATAGCTGTTGATTCCCTGAGATACAAAGATGTAAAAGACGTCTGTGGCTGTTGATTCCCTGAGATACAGAGATGTAAAAGACGTCTGCGGCTGTTGATTCCCTGAGATACAAAGATGTAAAAGACGTCTATAGCTGTTGATTCCCTGAGATACAGAGATGTAAAAGACGTCTAAAGCTGTCGATTCCCTGAGATACAAAGATGTAAAAGACGTCTAAAGCTGTCGATTCCCTGAGATACAAAGATGTAAAAGACGTCTAAAGCTGTCGATTCCCTGAGATACAGAGATGTAAAAGACGTCTATGGCTGTTGATTCCCTGAGATACAAAGATGTAAAAGACGTCTATAGCTGTTGATTCCCTGAGATACAGAGATGTAAAAGACGTCTATGGCTGTTGATTCCCTGAGATACAAAGATGTAAAAGACGTCTGTGGCTGTTGATTCCCTGAGATACAAAGATGTAAAAGACGTCTATAGCTGTTGATTCCCTGAGATACAGAGATGTAAAAGACGTCTGTGGCTGTTGATTCCCTGAGATACAAAGATGTAAAAGACGTCTATAGCTGTTGATTCCCTGAGATACAGAGATGTAAAAGACGTCTATGGCTGTTGATTCCCTGAGATACAAAGATGTAAAAGACGTCTGTGGCTGTTGATTCCCTGAGATACAAAGATGTAAAAGACGTCTATAGCTGTTGATTCCCTGAGATACAAAGATGTAAAAGACGTCTATAGCTGTTGATTCCCTGAGATACAAAGATGTAAAAGACGTCTATAGCTGTTGATTCCCTGAGATACAAAGATGTAAAAGACGTCTATAGCTGTTGATTCCCTGAGATACAAAGATGTAAAAGACGTCTATAGCTGTTGATTCCCTGAGATACAGAGAATGAACCTGCGTAGTTAACATGAATGTCTGTGATGTCCTTTCAGAGCGGATTCTGAACACTCCAAAGAGGTAGTGAGACCTTACGACTGGACGTACACCACCGACTACAGAGGCACTCTCATAGGAGACAGTATGCAGATGAAGGTGGGTCATTATGGGATGGAACGCAGCATCATCAACACCTTTGTTACGTGTCCAGCTCTACCTCCGCCATCGTGTTTCATTTCTACCTGTCGTTCATCTGAAGGTGGCGAAGACGGCGGAGCGCATCGACATGGAGAAGCTGAAGGCTCGGGAAGAGATCAAGTTCTTTGACGAGGTGCTGCTGTTCGAGGACGAGCTGCACGACCACGGCGTCTCAATGATCAGCGTCAAAATTGTGAGTGCCGTTCTGATGTTAAACAGCCGATACTGTTGATCGAACCAGGACCAGATTAATGAACTGTGTAATCTGTGACTGACTGAGGCAGCAGCAGCTCGTGTTCTGTGTAACGTGTCTCTGTGTGTCTTCTTCTTGATGACGATGCAGAGGGTGATGTGTAACGTGTCTCTGTGTGTCTTCTTCTTGATGACGATGCAGAGGGTGATGTGTAACGTGTCTCTGTGTGTCTTCTTCTTGATGACGATGCAGAGGGTGATATGTAACGTGTCTCTATGTGTCTTCTTCTTGGTGATGATGCAGAGGGTGATATGTAACGTGTCTCTGTGTGTCTTCTTCTTGGTGATGATGCAGAGGGTGATGTGTAACGTGTCTCTATGTGTCTTCTTCTTGGTGATGATGCAGAGGGTGATATGTAACGTGTCTCTATGTGTCTTCTTCTTGGTGATGATGCAGAGGGTGATGTGTAACGTGTCTCTATGTGTCTTCTTCTTGGTGATGATGCAGAGGGTGATATGTAACGTGTCTCTATGTGTCTTCTTCTTGGTGATGATGCAGAGGGTGATATGTAACGTGTCTCTATGTGTCTTCTTCTTGATGACGATGCAGAGGGTGATGTGTAACGTGTCTCTGTGTGTCTTCTTCTTGGTGATGATGCAGAGGGTGATATGTAACGTGTCTCTGTGTGTCTTCTTGGTGATGATGCAGAGGGTGATATGTAACGTGTCTCTATGTGTCTTCTTCTTGGTGATGATGCAGAGGGTGATATGTAACGTGTCTCTATGTGTCTTCTTCTTGATGACGATGCAGAGGGTGATGTGTAACGTGTCTCTGTGTGTCTTCTTCTTGGTGATGATGCAGAGGGTGATATGTAACGTGTCTCTGTGTGTCTTCTTGGTGATGATGCAGAGGGTGATATGTAACGTGTCTCTATGTGTCTTCTTCTTGGTGATGATGCAGAGGGTGATATGTAACGTGTCTCTATGTGTCTTCTTCTTGATGACGATGCAGAGGGTGATGTGTAACGTGTCTCTGTGTGTCTTCTTCTTGGTGATGATGCAGAGGGTGATATGTAACGTGTCTCTGTGTGTCTTCTTCTTGATGATGATGCAGAGGGTGATATGTAACGTGTCTCTGTGTGTCTTCTTGTTGATGATGATGCAGAGGGTGATGTGTAACGTGTCTCTGTGTGTCTTCTTCTTGATGATGATGCAGAGGGTGATGTGTAACGTGTCTCTGTGTGTCTTCTTCTTGATGATGATGCAGAGGGTGATGTGTAACGTGTCTCTGTGTGTCTTCTTCTTGATGATGATGCAGAGGGTGATGTGTAACGTGTCTCTATGTGTCTTCTTCTTGATGATGATGCAGAGGGTGATGTGTAACGTGTCTCTGTGTGTCTTCTTCTTGATGATGATGCAGAGGGTGATGTGTAACGTGTCTCTGTGTGTCTTCTTCTTGATGATGATGCAGAGGGTGATGTGTAACGTGTCTCTGTGTGTCTTCTTCTTGATGATGATGCAGAGGGTGATGTGTAACGTGTCTCTGTGTGTCTTCTTGTTGATGATGCAGAGGGTGATTGTGTAACGTGTCTGTCTGTCTTCTTGTTGACGATGCAGAGGGTGATGTGTAACGTGTCTCTGTGTGTCTTCTTGATGATGATGATGATGCAGAGGGTGATGTGTAACGTGTCTCTGTGTGTCTTCTTGATGATGATGATGATGCAGAGGGTGATGTGTAACGTGTCTCTGTGTGTCTTCTTCTTGATGATGCAGAGGGTGATTGTGTAATGTGTCTCTGTGTGTCTTCTTGATGATGATGATGATGCAGAGGGTGACTGTGTAACGTGTCTCTGTGTGTCTTCTTCTCGATGATGCAGAGGGTGATGCCCACCAGTTTCTTCTTGTTGCTGCGTTTCTTCCTACGAGTGGACGGAGTGCTGATTAGAATAAATGACACACGACTGTATCATGAGGCAAGTTGCTTTCCGTGCATGGTTTTCTAATCAGTGATGCTGAAGTTGTCCACGCTGACTGTAGTAACGGCTCTGATGAGTAATGAACAGTGGGTCTGTTTGGGATTCCAGGCTGGAAAGGACTACATGCTACGAGAGTTCAGCACGAGGGAAAGCAAAATAGAAGAACTGAAGGTGAGCTAAGACACGTCACTGAGCACTGATAACGAGCTACAAGGCTCAGCTATACGGGTTCCTACGCAATATGGAACAGTATGGAATTTGATTTTAGAGATTTCCAGGTTTGGATAAGAATTGAAAAAAGACAAATCCTCCAACGTCACAGTATTTGCATAAAAAAACGTGCACTTGAATGAAGTCAAATTGTTTAATGACAATAACTAAACATTGGACCTTTGTTCATCACCAGGTTAAAGTACATTAAAGCTGTATTTGTTGTTGTCATGAACACGTTCCTCTCTCCTCCAGAACGTTCCCGCTGCACTGTACACAGATTCTAATGAGATCGCCCAGCACTTAACCCTGAAGCTGACCGAGTCTGAGAAGCTGGAGCTTCCTCAGACAGCCGTTAACGACGTCCTTCAGTGACCGGTATACTACGAGGTCCACGTTGATGTGTTGCATGATGACAAAATGGGAATAGTAGTCTTAAACCACATCTTTAATCTAACAGTAACTTAACAACCGTTGATCTCCCCTTCAGATATCTGTACAGGACTAGTTTTTATATATGTGACCACTACGATGGTGTGTTCTTAAAACCCGACTTCACACAGTTTCAGTACGTTCACAGAGCAGCTCCATGCGCTGTAATATCATAGACATTAACCCCACTTTAATATGTAGGTCTGGCTTCTGGCTCTGTTCATATTTGAACTGATTTTGTTTTATGAGACATTTTTTCACTGTCGAGTTGATCGGCCTTTTGACGTCCAAAAGGCTCTGTAGGGTAGCTCTTTCCATGCTTGTAATATTAGTTTATTGATAATGTGTTTGTAAAAAAAGCAACACAACACAGCACTGTATTTTCTGAAGTCCAAGTCATCAAGAATTTCTGTAAATATGTCGACTGTATTGTATACGGTGACTTATGGAAGGTGAGTCCAACACCTCCAGGATCGATGTGAATACGTCTTCCATACGGCCAAATAAATTCTGTTTGTGCAAATATAGATCACTGCTTTGCTCGTGCTGGAGTCACGACGGTTTACGTTTCTAAAAGGGTTCCTACTCGACCAACACTAATCCTTTAAATGGATCCAACGCTCAACGCAAATCACATTTCATCACAGACAAATGTTGATTTGCAAATCCTCCTGTGAGCTGTGGTTCAGTTCCCCTGGTAGCTGTATAGCAGCAGACTAATACGTTACTAATACTTACAGGTGAGGTGCCCAACAGGAACCCTGGTGATCATACCAAACTGCACTCAGGTAACATCAATAGACCAAGAAGAGGGGAAATGACAAACTGTCTTAATTAAAACATTACAAACTGTCATAATCTTATATATGGGCCATAATATATAGCCTATATGTAATTCATAAACAAAGTATTGTGAATGCTGTTTAAAACTGCGTTAAGCTGAAAACAATAATTAAACAAAAGTGTCAGAAATGTGTTTTTCTGATATTACAAAATGTCATGGATGAGATTTAAATGTCATTTTAGCCAATATTAAATAAATAGATAAATACAGAAATTAATAACTAAATAAATATGCTTATGAAATAAATCCTGATATAAATAAATAAATATATAAATAATGTAAATATAAATACACATTTGTTAATTTCAGGATTTATTTCATAGCCATATTTAATTATTTCATATATCAAAAATATCATTCAAAGTGAATAAAAATAAAGTAAAACTGGTCAAGGAACAAGTAATAAAAAATAATAATTAAATAAATTAATAAAATAAGAACAAAATAAATATAAATATATATATATATATATATATCACATAAAGAAAAAGAAACGGCTCATCTCAAATGAATTTGTACATATCAAATTAAGAGAATATTTAACAGCTTTTTTGTCAGTCATAATCAACAAAGATTATTCCAAAAGTGTATATTCCATTTTAGCGAATATTAAATAAATAGATAAATACAGAAATGAATAACTAAATAATTATGCCAATGAAATAAATCCTGATATAAATAAATAAATATATAAATAATGTAAATATAAATACACATTTGTTAATTTCAGGATTTATTTCATAGCCATATTTAATTATTTCATAGGCTTTTCTTTTTTTAATTTATTTATTTATTTATTTATTATATATTGTCTAAATTGGCTTTCCTTTGAGATTATTCCTAAAGATTATCTGTGAATCATTGCTGGATCTTGGTGTGTCAATAAAGTTTTATTTGAAGAAAAAATGCAGCCAGTCCACAGAAAGAGACGGGAGGGCTGTCTCCTCACGCAGCGGGCCAATCAGCGCTCTCCTCACGCAGCGGGCCAATCAGCGCTCTCCTCACGCAGCGGGCCAATCAGCGCTCTCCTCACGCAGCGGGCCAATCAGCACTCTCCGTTCCTGACAGCGGGCCAATCAGCGCTCTCCTCACGCAGCGGGCCAATCACAGAGCTCGCATCAGGCGGAGAAGTATTCAACATGGAGACCACAGTAGAGAAGCTGGAGGCGATGGTGAGGAACAAACTCTCTGTTTACCCTATATACACCTGTTATTATACCTGTTTAACTCTGTTATTATCACTGTTAATGTATGTTATTAACTCAGTTAAACTCTGTTAGTTAATGTGAGACCAGAGGAGAAGCTGGAGGCGATGGTGAGGAACAAACTCTGTTAAACTCTGTTATCTAATGTCATGTTCATCCTCTGATGGTGAGGAACAAACTCTGTTAAACTCTGTTATCTAATGTCATGTTCATCCTCTGATGGTGAGGAACAAACTCTGAGAATATATATCTGTTAATAAATCAGTTAATCTATATATATGTATATATATTTATATTTATATAAATATATATATGTATATATATATACTTATATGTATATAAATATATATATATATATTTATATTTATATAAATATATATATAAATATATATACATATATTTATATAAATATATATATATATATTTATATTTATATAAATATATATATATGTATATATATATACTTATATGTATATATAAATATATATATATATACTTATATATATATACTTATATGTATATAAATATATATATATAAATATATATATAAATATATATATATATAAATATATATATAAATATATATATTTATATATATATATATTTATATATATATTTATATATATATATTTATATACATATAAGTATATATATATACATATATATATATTTATATGTATATAAATATATATATATAAATATATATATATATATATATTTATATAAATATATGTATATATATTTATATATATATTTATATACATATAAGTATATATATATACTTATATGTATATAAATATATATATATAAATATATATATAAATATATATATATATAAATATATATATAAATATATATATATGTATATATATATACTTATATGTATATAAATATATTTATATATATGTATATATATATGTATATATATACATATACATATATATATATATATATATGTATATGTATATATATATGTATATATATACATATACATATATATATATATATATATATGTATATGTATATATATATATACACATATATATATATATATATATATATATATTAACCTGTCTACCTCTAACTGTTCAGCAGACCTGTAGTCTACCTGTAGTCTACCTGTAGTCTACCTGTCTACCTGTAGTCTACCTGTAGTCTACCTGTCTACCTGTACGTTCAGCAGGCCTGTAGAACAGTTAGAGGTACTTCAGTCTAGACTGAGCCTATAGGATATATGTCACACAACATCTGCCACGGTCTATCTGACACAGGAAGGTATCTTCTCCCATTGATGTGAACACCTCACTGAGCCACCAGAGAGTCCAGTCCGGCCTCCGGGCCGAGCTGGTCTGCTGTCGGTCCGCTGTACTACTGGGGACTCTGCTAGGAAAGCAGTGCAATGTTAGGTGAAATGGTTCCAAGCCATGGAAACGTTTCCAAACGGTGGTGCTCCAGCTGTTGGCAGGTGCTCTGACTTCATTGCACTACTGTATGAAGACAGCTAGCAGTGCAATAGTATTGTCAAAGCATCTGAAAACTGCAGAGACCAGCTGCACTCGCTGCTGTTGAGCAGGGTCAATGTGTGTGCACCAATGTCCTTCCAAAGCATAACGCTGAGTGTCTCTGCAGTTCCTGAAGTCCGAGGCAGACCTGGAGTACATTGAGAAGCGGCTGAAGCTGGACTTCTACAAAAAGGCTGCAGAGAATGGAAGTCCTTCTGAGGTGATGACTCAACTAACAGCTCTTACTTCTCCTATCATCCAAACTAAACACATACAGTAGCCACTTTGTGAGTCTGTCAGCACAGTACATGACAACAACACACATCTGGATGGCGTAACATGAGTCCGCAGGGCTAACGACTGAGACTGTGTGCCTGCAGGAGAACCCGGCGGTGATGCTGGAGAACCTGAGGGCCATCAAGGCCAAACACGCAGCGCTGTGCTCACAGGTGAAGGACATCGCAGCTGCACAGAAAGAGTCCATGGACTCCATCAGAACCAACCTGAGCACTGCCATGGACCTGGTCCAGCACTTCCAACAGACTACTGCTGTGGAGGTACACACACTACACTACACACTACACTACACAAACAGTACAGTCAGCGTTCCACAGGCCCGGACGCACCGACCCCACATCCTGTCTGAAGGACGCCGTTATGGAACATTTACACGACGGAGGCCTGAAGGCCTTTCTGCTTTCACTTTAACACTTACAGAACCTCCAGATTCTGTCTCTGAACAGAACTAGGAAACAAAAACATCACATCATGATCATCTGATAGAAGAAACATCACATCATGATCATCTGATAGAAGAAACATCACATCATGATCATCTGATAGAAGAAACATCACATCATGATCATCTGATAGAAGAAACATCACATGATCATCAAATAGAAGAAACATCACATGATGATCATCTGATAGAAGAAACATCACATGATGATCATCTGATAGAAGAAACATCACATCATGATCATCTGATAGAAGAAACATCACATCATGATCATCAAATAGAAGAAACATCACATCATGATCATCAAATAGAAGAAACATCACATCATGATCATCAAATAGAAGAAACATCACATCATGATCATCAAATAGAAGAAACATCACATCATGATCATCTGATAGAAGAAACATCACATCATGATCATCTGATAGAAGAAACATCACATCATGATCATCAAATAGAAGAAACATCACATCATGATCATCTGATAGAAGAAACATCACATCATGATCATCTGATAGAAGAAACATCACATCATGATCATCAAATAGAAGAAACATCACATGATCATCAAATAGAAGAAACATCACATCATGATCATCAAATAGAAGAAACATCACATCATGATCATCAAATAGAAGAAACATCACATCATGATCATCAAATAGAAGAAACATCACATCATGATCATCAAATAGAAGAAACATCACATCATGATCATCTGATAGAAGAAACATCACATCATGATCATCTGATAGAAGAAACATCACATCATGATCATCTGATAGAAGAAACATCACATGATCATCAAATAGAAGAAACATCACATGATGATCATCTGATAGAAGAAACATCACATCATGATCATCTGATAGAAGAAACATCACATCATGATCATCTGATAGAAGAAACATCACATCATGATCATCAAATAGAAGAAACATCACATCATGATCATCTGATAGAAGAAACATCACATCATGATCATCAAATAGAAGAAACATCACATCATGATCATCTGATAGAAGAAACATCACATCATGATCATCAAATAGAAGAAACATCACATCATGATCATCTGATAGAAGAAACATCACATCATGATCATCTGATAGAAGAAACATCACATGATCATCAAATAGAAGAAACATCACATGATGATCATCTGATAGAAGAAACATCACATCATGATCATCTGATAGAAGAAACATCACATCATGATCATCTGATAGAAGAAACATCACATCATGATCATCTGATAGAAGAAACATCACATCATGATCATCTGATAGAAGAAACATCACATCATGATCATCAAATAGAAGAAACATCACATCATGATCATCAAATAGAAGAAACATCACATCATGATCATCAAATAGAAGAAACATCACATCATGATCATCAAATAGAAGAAACATCACATCATGATCATCTGATAGAAGAAACATCACATCATGATCATCTGATAGAAGAAACATCACATCATGATCATCTGATAGAAGAAACATCACATCATGATCATCTGATAGAAGAAACATCACATCATGATCATCAAATAGAAGAAACATCACATCATGATCATCAAATAGAAGAAACATCACATCATGATCATCAAATAGAAGAAACATCACATCATGATCATCTGATAGAAGAAACATCACATCATGATCATCTGATAGAAGAAACATCACATCATGATCATCTGATAGAAGAAACATCACATCATGATCATCTGATAGAAGAAACATCACATCATGATCATCTGATAGAAGAAACATCACATCATGATCATCTGATAGAAGAAACATCACATCATGATCATCAAATAGAAGAAACATCACATCATGATCATCAAATAGAAGAAACATCACATCATGATCATCAAATAGAAGAAACATCACATCATGATCATCAAATAGAAGAAACATCACATCATGATCATCAAATAGAAGAAACATCACATCATGATCATCTGATAGAAGAAACATCACATCATGATCATCTGATAGAAGAAACATCACATCATGATCATCTGATAGAAGAAACATCACATGATCATCAAATAGAAGAAACATCACATGATGATCATCTGATAGAAGAAACATCACATCATGATCATCTGATAGAAGAAACATCACATCATGATCATCTGATAGAAGAAACATCACATCATGATCATCAAATAGAAGAAACATCACATCATGATCATCTGATAGAAGAAACATCACATCATGATCATCAAATAGAAGAAACATCACATCATGATCATCTGATAGAAGAAACATCACATCATGATCATCAAATAGAAGAAACATCACATCATGATCATCTGATAGAAGAAACATCACATCATGATCATCTGATAGAAGAAACATCACATGATCATCAAATAGAAGAAACATCACATGATGATCATCTGATAGAAGAAACATCACATCATGATCATCTGATAGAAGAAACATCACATCATGATCATCTGATAGAAGAAACATCACATCATGATCATCTGATAGAAGAAACATCACATCATGATCATCTGATAGAAGAAACATCACATCATGATCATCAAATAGAAGAAACATCACATCATGATCATCAAATAGAAGAAACATCACATCATGATCATCAAATAGAAGAAACATCACATCATGATCATCAAATAGAAGAAACATCACATCATGATCATCTGATAGAAGAAACATCACATCATGATCATCTGATAGAAGAAACATCACATCATGATCATCTGATAGAAGAAACATCACATCATGATCATCTGATAGAAGAAACATCACATCATGATCATCAAATAGAAGAAACATCACATCATGATCATCAAATAGAAGAAACATCACATCATGATCATCAAATAGAAGAAACATCACATCATGATCATCTGATAGAAGAAACATCACATCATGATCATCTGATAGAAGAAACATCACATCATGATCATCTGATAGAAGAAACATCACATCATGATCATCTGATAGAAGAAACATCACATCATGATCATCTGATAGAAGAAACATCACATCATGATCATCTGATAGAAGAAACATCACATCATGATCATCAAATAGAAGAAACATCACATCATGATCATCTGATAGAAGCAGTCTGATGCCACAGATTATATGTGAATGTGTTGACCTGCAGTGGGTACAGAGTGGTGACTGGGTGGTGTTGACCTGCTGCAGTGGGTACAGAGTGGTGATTGGGTGGTGTTGACCTGCTGCAGTGGGTACAGAGTGGTGATTGGGTGGTGTTGACCTGCAGTGGGTACAGAGTGGTGATTGGGTGGTGTTGACCTGCTGCAGTGGGTACAGAGTGGTGACTGGGTGGTGTTGACCTGCTGCAGTGGGTACAGAGTGGTGACTGGGTGGTGTTGACCTGCTGCAGTGGGTACAGAGTGGTGACTGGGTGGTGTTGACCTGCTGCAGTGGGTACAGAGTGGTGATTGGGTGGTGTTGACCTGCAGTGGGTACAGAGTGGTGATTGGGTGGTGTTGACCTGCTGCAGTGGGTACAGAGTGGTGATTGGGTGGTGTTGACCTGCAGTGGGTACAGAGTGGTGATTGGGTGGTGTTGACCTGCTGCAGTGGGTACAGAGTGGTGACTGGGTGGTGTTGACCTGCTGCAGTGGGTACAGAGTGTTGACTGGGTGGTGTTGACCTGCTGCAGTGGGTACAGAGTGGTGATTGGGTGGTGTTGACCTGCTGCAGTGGGTACAGAGTGGTGACTGGGTGGTGTTGACCTGCTGCAGGTGGAGCCGCTGACGGAGTCGGAGCAGGAGTCAGCAGAGCTGATGGGATCAGCTGTCAGAGAGACCACAGCAGAGGTAAGAGAGAGAGGTCAGAGGTCAGAGGTCACCTCCCACAACACTAAGGCTCTCTGATTCCTGCTCTCCTTCATGAACATCTCTTTCTCTCTCTCTCTCTCTTTCTCTCTTTCTCTTTCTCTCTTTCTCTCTCTCTCTCTCTCTCTCTCTCTCTCTCTGCTTCCCCCCCGCTGACCCGTTGTTTCCTGTTGTTTCCTGTCAGGTGTCTCCTGCTGCAGCAGCTTGTGGACACCAGCAGCCACTGAGTGAGTCCGTCTCCTTCCAGGCCTCCACTCTGACATTCACATCAGTCTCATTCCTCCATCAGGTGACTGAGTTGACCTTTGACCTCTCGGTCCGTGTTTCCACAGGCTGCGAGTACGAGGAGCTCAGTGACGCCATGTTGGCGGCGGTTCCTCTCAGCATTCGCTCCAACGTCAAGCTGGCCGACCTCAACGAGTTCTACCGGGAGCTGCAGCAGCACCTCAGCAACGAGCGGTAGGATCAGTTTAGATCTACATGTTCATATTCACACTGGTGTCGCACACGTGCACTCTAACGATGCGTCTCTAACGATGCGTCTCTAACGATGCGTCTCTACCGATGCGTCTCTACCGATGCGTCTCTAACGATGCGTCTCTACCGATGCGTCTCTAACGATGCGTCTCTAACGATGCGTCTCTAACGATGCGTCTCTACTGATGCGTCTCTAACGATGCGTCTCTAACGATGCGTCTCTACCGATGCGTCTCTAACGATGCGTCTCTACTGATGCGTCTCTACCGATGCGTCTCTACCGATGCGTCTCTAACGATGCGTCTCTACCGATGCGTCTCTACCGATGCGTCTCTAACGATGCGTCTCTACCGATGCGTCTCTAACGATGCGTCTCTACCGATGCGTCTCTAACGATGCGTCTCTACTGATGCGTCTCTAACGATGCGTCTCTAACGATGCGTCTCTACCGATGCGTCTCTAACGATGCGTCTCTACTGATGCGTCTCTACCGATGCGTCTCTACCGATGCGTCTCTAACGATGCGTCTCTACTGATGCGTCTCTAACGATGCGTCTCTAACGATGCGTCTCTACCGATGCGTCTCTAACGATGCGTCTCTAACGATGCGTCTCTAACGGGGGAACTACCTCTGAACATGAACCATAGACCGTATAGAGGAGGTGGACGTAGTCACCGGGACGTCTATGGAGGACGGAACCTGCCCAAATAAATAAATAAAACACTCGATAAATAAGTCATTAAATGTAGAAAAATAAATAAATGTAGCCATTAATTAATTGATCGAATATGATATAAATTGATATTTCAGTTTTAATTTGCTTATTTATCTTTGTTTTAGTTCTTATTTATTTACTCTTTAATTAAATTTTCCCTTTTATTTATTTATTTCTGTATTTATTTTTAGATATATTTTTTTAATTTATATATTTATTTATTTTATTATTTATTTATTTTTGCACTTATTTTTTTTAATTTATTTTTGATATTTTATTTTTACATGTATGTATTTATGCATTTATTTATTTCTGCCCAGTTTTCCCTTTGCATTTCTTCCCTTATTTATTACCCAAACATATTTATTTCTGTTTTCTTTTCTTTATATCTCTATATCAATGTGTCACATTTAATCAAATAATTAATGGCTTCATTTATTTTTAATATTATTTGTTGCTATATTTAATGACATTTATTATTTATTTTTAATTTTGTCAGATTTCATCCCTCATGTGTCACATTAGTTTGTGGACTATAGTTTTATCACCATCTGGGTATCTGGCTGCCTCCACAGGTGACACTAGAGGGCGGAGCTAAGTACAACCGATCGCTCAGTAAGTCGTTTTCAGGCGACCAAGAAGGTTATAATACATTTTGATGAAGTGAAAACTCACTGTGATTAAAGGGTTAAAGTTCTAAGACGAAAACACGGACAACTCCCAGGCCGGACAACGGCGTGGTAGCGACCTGTCAATCAGCAGGTAGCCCCGCCCTAAAGCATCCCCTGCCTTTTGGTCTTACTGACTCTAAACCGTAATGAACATCATGCTGTAGAACATAAACTCATGTTTACAAAGTTTACTGAGGTCATAGATCAAGAGAGTAGCAGACTCATTCTCTCAGGCACTTCTTCGCCCCCTGCTGGCTGCTAGACGGGATGAAGGTTTAAAGCTCTTCCTCAGAGACCTCTATAGAAGCAGAGGAGTCGCCCCCTGCTGGCTGCTAGACGGGATGAAGGTTTAAAGCTCTTCCTCAGAGACCTCTATAGAAGCAGAGGAGTCGCCCCCTGCTGGCTGCTAGACGGGATGAAGGTTTGAAGTTTAACTTGTATAGAAGCAGAGGAGTTTAATGCTCTTCAGCGTTGGCTTCACGTCCTCAGACCCGGAGGTCGCCCTCTGGTGACATGAACGTATGAATGTGTTGATAAGACTGATGCTTTACTACATCAGAGTCTCTGATCATCAACGTGCTGCTGCATCATGTGACTGAAGGGGTTTCCTCTGGTCCTCTGCAGGGGCTCCGTCAGTGTGCAGAAGATGAAGCAGCTGGAGATGAAGGTGAGCGACGCCAAGCTGAAGGTCCTGCAGCACCTCTCCGTGGTGGAGCTGGACAGGAAAGGCAACGTTCGTCTGGTCATGTGAGGTGAAAGATCAACCAGTGGAGACTGTGGAGTGGGGGGGTGATGTCACTGGCTGCTGCTCCACCCGTCATCTGGAGCTCACTGAGGGATCAGACTGCTGAGGCTCCGAGGGACCCGGGCCTCCAGATGTTTGCATCAGTCCTCATGCTGTTAGTTTATTCTTTGATCACATATTACCAGAGGAACATAAAAACACGTATTCATCCCCAGCTCTATGTGTGTGTTGTTTCTCCTACACCTGGAACACACGACTCTAGAACCGAGTCACGACCAGCGTTGGGATGATGCTCTGACGTCTGGTGCTGTGGGTGCTAAATTATAATAAGTGTCTGGAGGCCTGTCAGATCAGGATCAGGATCAGGATCAGGAGTATCTCCTCGTACTGGTTTGTGTATGAAGTGTGTGCACGTGCACGTGCCCGTGCAGTGGAGGGATGGGATTGTTTTAAAGTCTTTGTAAATCGTTTTTTTATTTCCTTAAACAGCACAATGATAAATAAACCCTGGTGTTGAACCTGAGGAGGGCTGGAGGGATTCTTTCTACCTGCTGCACCACAAACTATCTGATTTAAACAACTTCAATTATTATTATTATTATTACAGCTCTGACTTTAAACAATGAATTCATAAAGTCACTTTATTCACAGCTTCAGCAGCTGCTAACGAAACGCTCTGGAAACGCTCTGGAAACGTTCTGGAAACGCTCTGGAAACGTTCTGGAAACGCTCTGGAAACGCTCTGGAAACGCTCTGGAAACGTTCTGGAAACGCTCTGGAAACGCTCTGGAAACGCTCTGGAAACGCTCTGGAAACGCTCTGGAAACGTTCTGGAAACGCTCTGGAAACGCTCCAGGAGAACAAACCTGGCTTAGAACCAGCAAAACTAACAACAACAAACGAAACCTGTGATGGAACACCAGTTACAGAACCAACACGGAACAGAACATCTCCTCTTGATGGAAGAGTCTAACGCCGTCCAACGCCGTCTAACACCGTCCAACACCGTCCAACGCCGTCCAACGCCGTCCAAAGCCGTCCAACACCATCCAACGGCGTCCGACGCTGTCCAACGCCGTCCAACACCGTCCAACACGTCCAACGCCGTCCAACACCGTCCAACGCATCCAACACGTCCAACGCCGTCCAACACCGTCCAACGCATCCAACACGTCCAACGCCGTCCAACGCCGTCCAACACAGTCCAACGCCGTCCAACATGTCCAACGCCGTCCAACACCATCCAACGCATCCAACACGTCCAACGCCGTCCAACACTGTCCAACGCGTCCAACACCGTCCAACGCGTCCAACACGTCCAACGCCGTCCAACACCAACGCGTCCAACATGTCCAACGCCGTCCAACGCGTCCAACACGTCCAACGCCGTCCAACACCGTCCAACGCCGTCCAACACTGTCCAACACCAACGCGTCCAACATATCCAACGCCGTCCAACGCGTCCAACACGTCCAACGCCGTCCTCCTGCAGTCACAAACACACAGAGTGGGGAAAACACGTGATGAACTTTCTATTCGACTTGTTTGCAAAACCACAGTTTGATCTTTTTATATATCTATATATCTATATAAATATTATATATGAGAGACCGGAGCCGACTTCCTGTATCCTGTAACTCCGACTCTGCCTCTTAAGGTGGACCAGCTTTTCTCCTTAAAGAGACGAGCCGCTCTATATAATAATATAATAATATAATAAGTTTACCGGTGGAGGCTGTGATGGAGGCTGTGATGGAGGCTGTGGTGGAGGCTGTGGTGGAGGCTGTGATGGAGGCTGTGGTGGAGGCTGTGATGGAGGCTGTGGTGGAGGCTGTGATGGAGGCTGTGGTGGAGGCTGTGATGGAGGCTGTGGTGGAGGCTGTGGTGGAGGCTGTGATGGAGGCTGTGATGGAGGCTGTGGTGGAGGCTGTGATGGAGGCTGTGATGGAGGCTGTGATGGAGGCTGTGGTGGAGGCTGTGAAGGAGGCTGTGATGGAGGCTGTGGTGGAGGCTGTGATGGAGGCGTCACTGGAGCTGATCTCCTGCTGGGTGTCCTTCATCAAACAGCTGACACCTGGACATGGGAGACTCTATTAGTGCATTTCTTTGCTGTGGACCACAGTGTTGGACAGACAGTGAGAACGCTGCCATGCTCAGGCCCCGTATATAGTATAGTATAGTATAGAGTACAGAGTTTACCTGAACTCTCTGGCCTCTCAGGGCTTCCGTAGCGCCGTCTCTACTCCGCTAAACAAACTAAACTAAGTTAAGATATGAATTGAAATAGTCATGTCCAGCCTGTCTGTCCTGAATACTTCATAAGAATACTGAATAAGAGTACTTCATACTCACAGTGAGGTGACCCCTCCACTCCTCCTGGTGCCCTCCACTGTGAAGCCCTGCAGCACATCATCTAGAGTGGTGTTGGCTCTGGAAGAGGAGAGCAGTGGTCTGATTACCCACCTGTTGGTGTCCTCCAGTAGACTGGGACTCTGCTGGGACCCACCTGTTGGTGTCCTACAGTAGACTGGGACTCTGCTGGGACCCACCTGTTGGTCTCCTCCAGTGAACTGGGACTCTGCTGGGACCCACCTGTTGGTCTCCTCCAGTGAACTGGGACTCTGCTGTGACCCACCTGTTGGTGTCCTCCAGTAGACTGGGACTCTGCTGGGACCCACCTGTTGGTGTCCTCCAGTAGACTGGGACTCTGCTGGGACCCCGGAGACACCCCGAGCTCTTTCTTGTGGTCTGCGGGCGCCGCGTCGGCACCGAGCTCACCTGAGAGGACGAATCAGTCGGGGACTTAACAACCCGATAACGTAACGCACTGCTGAGCTCTTCCCAGAGAAACTACAGTCTGCTTACTGATCTGAACCGAGGCGTTGTCTCCTGTTCCTTCACCCTTCCTCCTGTCATCAGTATCACCTTCTTCATCCTCCTCTTCCTCCACCTCTGACCCAGCATCTGTTCAACAAAGCCAGATGTGTAAAACTCAGAGCATCCCTCCAGCAGGGATTATTATTATCCTCTGGATATTGCATTTTAAAAAATAGATATTTGAGAGTTTAGTTCACCTCTCTGCAGGTCACACCAGCCACGCTCTTCATCCTCACTGCCTCCGCCAACATGCTTTCCTCCCTCCTCCTCCTCCTCTTCCACGTTTTCTTCTCCTTTAATGCACTCCATCTGTAATCTTTTCTCCGTTTCCTCTTCCTCCTCCTCTTCCTCCTCCTCCTCCACATAAACCCTCGGTTGACTGGTTCTCTCTTCACTCTGCTCCTGTTCAGATGCTCCTGCTCCCTCTCCTTCCTCTTCCTCTCCTCCTTCCTCAGTGAAGCTGGGAGATGCGGTACCTAACAGCCCTTCCTCTTCCTCAGTGAAGCTGGGAGATGCGGTACCTAACAGCCCTTCCTCTTCCTCAGTGAAGCTGGGAGATGCGGTACCTAACAGCCCTTCCTCTTCCTCAGTGAAGCTGGGAGATGCGGTACCTAACAGCCCTTCCTCTTCCTCAGTGACGCTGGGAGATGCAGTACCTAACAGCCCTTCCTCCTGGCAGGCTGTGATGAAGCCCTCAGGACTGCTGGCAGAGTCTTCCTTGAGCGGTGGAGGCTGAAACATTGACCGTTAACATGTCATTTCTTATCTCCTTGGACCAACACAAAGCATATATGCAGGAGGACATAGACAGTATAGAGTATGGGATGTAGCTGGAGTGAAAGGTTTGGGTCCATCTAAGAAGCCCACTCTGGTGAATGAAAGCAGACCTTTACTGAGCTCTCTGTTGGTGTGGTGAAGCTCTCAGAGCTGAGGCGGCTGCACACCGGGGATTCTGGGAGGTTGGTCTCACCGATACCCGTCGTCACACGCCGGCGTGCGTCTGTCAAAACACAACCCAGCAGTCATGTTGAGATCAGTTGAGGAAACACCAAGCACCGCCCACCAGCCGGAGCTCAAACCTTCTCATTCTACAGCTGAACAGATGATTCTGAGAACATCTGGGGAGAGAAATCGTTCTATTACAGGAACAGAATATTGATCCATATCTGATCAGCGCTGCCTGGTTTCACCGACTGATCAGAGACGGCAGACTCCAGATCAGCTCTGATTGGTTGTTGCCTACTGCAGGTTTAAAGGTACATATTGAACAACTCTGGACAATCGTGTGATTAATTGTGATGACATAGTTGAATCCATTCACAGCCCCTAGTGTTTACATGAGGCTCACTGTGTGTGTGGTGGTACCTGGACTACGTGGGGTACTGTTACAGGGGGGGGCTCGTCCGTTCACAGAGACACTGTGGAGTTTCTCCTGAGGCTGAGCTGGAGAGGAAGTGATGCTGGAGAGTTCAGCCAGCAGAGCCATGTCTAACCTCGCCCTGCACACGCACACGCACACGCACACACACGCACACACACACACACACACACACAGAAAGATCAGCTTCTATGGAACTATTTCCTTTCTACCGCACTACACCCACCAACCGTATCACCTCGCAGAAGGAAGCATGCGTCTACTGATGGACGAGAGGCTCATCGCTAACCACACCTTTACATCTCGTACAGTCACGAGCACAAAGCCTCTCATCCATGAGGAGATGCACGTCAGCTTCCTTCTGCACAGTGATACGGCTGGCAGCTGGAGTTTGGTAGAAAGAAAATAGTTCCTACATGAAACAACACGGTTAGTGTTGGGTGTATATAGCATCAGGATCAGGGTTCTTACAGGTTAGTGTTGGGTGTATATAGCATCAGGATCAGGGTTCTTACAGGTTAGTGTTGGGTGTATACAGCATCAGGATCAGGGTTCTTACAGGTTAGTGTTGGGTGTATACAGCATCAGGATCAGGGTCCTTACAGGTTAGTGTTGGGTGTATACTGCATCAGGATCAGGGTTCTTACAGGTTAGTGTTGGGTGTATACTGCATCAGGATCAGGGTTCTTACAGGTTAGTGTTGGGTGTATACTGCATCAGGATCAGGGTTCTTACAGGTTAGTGTTGGGTGTATACAGCATCAGGATCAGGGTTCTTACAGGTTAGTGTTGGGTGTATACAGCATCAGGATCAGGGTTCTTACAGGTTAGTGTTGGGTGTATACTGCATCAGGATCAGGGTTCTTACAGGTTAGTGTTGGGTGTATACTGCATCAGGATCAGGGTTCTTACAGGTTAGTGTTGGGTGTATACTGCATCAGGATCAGGGTTCTTACAGGTTAGTGTTGGGTGTATACTGAGCATCAGGATCAGGGTCCTTACAGGTTAGTGTTGGGTGTATACAGCATCAGGATCAGGGTTCTTACAGGTTAGTGTTGGGTGTATACAGCATCAGGATCAGGGTTCTTACAGGTTAGTGTTGGGTGTATACAGCATCAGGATCAGGGTTCTTACAGGTTAGTGTTGGGTGTATACAGCATCAGGATCAGGGTTCTTACAGGTTAGTGTTGGGTGTATACTGAGCATCAGGATCAGGGTCCTTACAGGTTAGTGTTGGGTGTATACTGAGCATCAGGATCAGGGTTCTTACAGGTTAGTGTTGGGTGTATACTGAGCATCAGGATCAGGGTTCTTACAGGTTAGTGTTGGGTGTATACAGCATCAGGATCAGGGTTCTTACAGGTTAGTGTTGGGTGTATACAGCATCAGGATCAGGGTTCTTACAGGTTAGTGTTGGGTGTATACTGAGCATCAGGATCAGGGTTCTTACAGGTTAGTGTTGGGTGTATACTGAATATCAGGATCAGGGTTCTAACAGGTTAGTGTTGGGTGTATACAGCATCAGGATCAGGGTTCTTACAGGTTAGTGTTGGGTGTATACAGCATCAGGATCAGGGTTCTAACAGGTTAGTGTTGGGTGTATACTGAATATCAGGATCAGGGTTCTTACAGGTTAGTGTTGGGTGTATACTGAGCATCAGGATCAGGGTTCTTACAGGTTAGTGTTGGGTGTATACTGAATATCAGGATCAGGGTTCTAACAGGTTAGTGTTGGGTGTATACAGCATCAGGATCAGGGTTCTTACAGGTTAGTGTTGGGTGTATACAGCATCAGGATCAGGGTTCTTACAGGTTAGTGTTGGGTGTATACAGCATCAGGATCAGGGTTCTAACAGGTTAGTGTTGGGTGTATACTGAGCATCAGGATCAGGGTTCTTACAGGTTAGTGTTGGGTGTATACTGCATCAGGATCAGGGTTCTTACAGGTTAGTGTTGGGTGTATACAGCATCAGGATCAGGGTTCTAACAGCTTAGTGTTGGGTGTATACAGCATCAGGATCAGGGTTCTAACAGGTTAGTGTTGGGTGTATACAGCATCAGGATCAGGGTTCTAACAGGTTAGTGTTGGGTGTATACAGCATCAGGATCAGGGTTCTAACAGGTTAGTGTTGGGTGTATACTGCATCAGGATCAGGGTCCTTACAGGTTAGTGTTGGGTGTATACAGCATCAGGATCAGGGTTCTTACAGGTTAGTGTTGGGTGTATACAGCATCAGGATCAGGGTTCTTACAGGTTAGTGTTGGGTGTATACTGAGCATCAGGATCAGGGTTCTTACAGGTTAGTGTTGGGTGTATACTGCATCAGGATCAGGGTCCTTACAGGTTAGTGTTGGGTGTATACAGCATCAGGATCAGGGTTCTTACAGGTTAGTGTTGGGTGTATACTGAATATCAGGATCAGGGTTCTTACAGGTTAGTGTTGGGTGTATATAGCATCAGGATCAGGGTTCTAACAGGTTAGTGTTGGGTGTATACAGCATCAGGATCAGGGTTCTTACAGGTTAGTGTTGGGTGTATATAGCATCAGGATCAGGGTTCTTACAGGTTAGTGTTGGGTGTATACAGCATCAGGATCAGGGTTCTTACAGGTTAGTGTTGGGTGTATACTGCATCAGGATCAGGGTTCTAACAGGTTAGTGTTGGGTGTATACTGCATCAGGATCAGGGTTCTTACAGGTTAGTGTTGGGTGTATACAGCATCAGGATCAGGGTTCTTACAGGTTAGTGTTGGGTGTATACAGCATCAGGATCAGGGTTCTTACAGGTTAGTGTTGGGTGTATATAGCATCAGGATCAGGGTTCTTACAGGTTAGTGTTGGGTGTATATAGCATCAGGATCAGGGTTCTAACAGGTTAGTGTTGGGTGTATATAGCATCAGGATCAGGGTTCTAACAGGTTAGTGTTGGGTGTATACAGCATCAGGATCAGGGTCCTTACAGGTTAGTGTTGGGTGTATACAGCATCAGGATCAGGGTTCTTACAGGTTAGTGTTGGGTGTATACAGCATCAGGATCAGGGTTCTTACAGGTTAGTGTTGGGTGTATACAGCGTCAGGATCAGGGTTCTTACAGGTTAGTGTTGGGTGTATACTGAGCATCAGGATCAGGGTTCTTACAGGTTAGTGTTGGGTGTATACAGCATCAGGATCAGGGTTCTTACAGGTTAGTGTTGGGTGTATACAGCATCAGGATCAGGGTTCTTACAGGTTAGTGTTGGGTGTATACTGAGCATCAGGATCAGGGTTCTAACAGGTTAGTGTTGGGTGTATACAGCATCAGGATCAGGGTCCTTACAGGTTAGTGTTGGGTGTATACAGCATCAGGATCAGGGTTCTTACAGGTTAGTGTTGGGTGTATACAGCATCAGGATCAGGGTTCTTACAGGTTAGTGTTGGGTGTATACTGAGCATCAGGATCAGGGTTCTTACAGGTTAGTGTTGGGTGTATACAGCATCAGGATCAGGGTTCTAACAGGTTAGTGTTGGGTGTATACTGAGCATCAGGATCAGGGTTCTTACAGGTTAGTGTTGGGTGTATACAGCATCAGGATCAGGGTTCTAACAGGTTAGTGTTGGGTGTATACAGCATCAGGATCAGGGTTCTTACAGGTTAGTGTTGGGTGTATACAGCATCAGGATCAGGGTTCTAACAGGTTAGTGTTGGGTGTATACAGCATCAGGATCAGGGTTCTTACAGGTTAGTGTTGGGTGTATACAGCATCAGGATCAGGGTTCTAACAGGTTAGTGTTGGGTGTATACAGCATCAGGATCAGGGTTCTTACAGGTTAGTGTTGGGTGTATACAGCATCAGGATCAGGGTTCTAACAGGTTAGTGTTGGGTGTATACAGCATCAGGATCAGGGTCCTTACAGGTTAGTGTTGGGTGTATACAGCATCAGGATCAGGGTCCTTACAGGTTAGTGTTGGGTGTATACAGCATCAGGATCAGGGTTCTAACAGGTTAGTGTTGGGTGTATACAGCATCAGGATCAGGGTTCTTACAGGTTAGTGTTGGGTGTATACAGCATCAGGATCAGGGTTCTTACAGGTTAGTGTTGGGTGTATACAGCATCAGGATCAGGGTCCTTACAGGTTAGTGTTGGGTGTATACAGCATCAGGATCAGGGTTCTTACAGGTTAGTGTTGGGTGTATACAGCATCAGGATCAGGGTTCTTACAGGTTAGTGTTGGGTGTATACAGCATCAGGATCAGGGTTCTAACAGGTTAGTGTTGGGTGTATACAGCATCAGGATCAAGGTTCTAACAGGTTAGTGTTGGGTGTATACTGAATATCAGGATCAGGGTTCTTACAGGTTAGTGTTGGGTGTATATAGCATCAGGATCAGGGTTCTAACAGGTTAGTGTTGGGTGTATACTGAATATCAGGATCAGGGTTCTTACAGGTTAGTGTTGGGTGTATATAGCATCAGGATCAGGGTTCTAACAGGTTAGTGTTGGGTGTATACAGCATCAGGATCAGGGTTCTTACAGGTTAGTGTTGGGTGTATACTGCATCAGGATCAGGGTTCTTACAGGTTAGTGTTGGGTGTATACTGCATCAGGATCAGGGTTCTTACAGGTTAGTGTTGGGTGTATACTGCATCAGGATCAGGGTTCTAACAGGTTAGTGTTGGGTGTATACAGCATCAGGATCAGGGTTCTAACAGGTTAGTGTTGGGTGTATACAGCATCAGGATCAGGGTTCTTACAGGTTAGTGTTGGGTGTATACAGCATCAGGATCAGGGTTCTAACAGGTTAGTGTTGGGTGTATACAGCATCAGGATCAGGGTTCTTACAGGTTAGTGTTGGGTGTATACAGCATCAGGATCAGGGTTCTTACAGGTTAGTGTTGGGTGTATACAGCATCAGGATCAGGGTTCTAACAGGTTAGTGTTGGGTGTATACAGCATCAGGATCAGGGTTCTTACAGGTTAGTGTTGGGTGTATATAGCATCAGGATCAGGGTTCTAACAGGTTAGTGTTGGGTGTATACAGCATCAGGATCAGGGTTCTTACAGGTTAGTGTTGGGTGTATACTGCATCAGGATCAGGGTTCTTACAGGTTAGTGTTGGGTGTATACTGCATCAGGATCAGGGTTCTAACAGGTTAGTGTTGGGTGTATACAGCATCAGGATCAGGGTTCTAACAGGTTAGTGTTGGGTGTATACAGCATCAGGATCAGGGTTCTTACAGGTTAGTGTTGGGTGTATATAGCATCAGGATCAGGGTCCTTACAGGTTAGTGTTGGGTGTATACAGCATCAGGATCAGGGTTCTTACAGGTTAGTGTTGGGTGTATACAGCATCAGGATCAGGGTTCTAACAGGTTAGTGTTGGGTGTATACAGCATCAGGATCAGGGTTCTTACAGGTTAGTGTTGGGTGTATACAGCATCAGGATCAGGGTCCTTACAGGTTAGTGTTGGGTGTATACAGCATCAGGATCAGGGTCCTTACAGGTTAGTGTTGGGTGTATACAGCATCAGGATCAGGGTTCTTACAGGTTAGTGTTGGGTGTATATAGCATCAGGATCAGGGTTCTAACAGGTTAGTGTTGGGTGTATACAGCATCAGGATCAGGGTTCTTACAGGTTAGTGTTGGGTGTATACAGCATCAGGATCAGGGTTCTAACAGGTTAGTGTTGGGTGTATACAGCATCAGGATCAGGGTTCTAACAGGTTAGTGTTGGGTGTATACAGCATCAGGATCAGGGTTCTTACAGGTTAGTGTTGGGTGTATACAGCATCAGGATCAGGGTTCTAACAGGTTAGTGTTGGGTGTATACAGCATCAGGATCAGGGTTCTAACAGGTTAGTGTTGGGTGTATACAGCATCAGGATCAGGGTTCTAACAGGTTAGTGTTGGGTGTATACAGCATCAGGATCAGGGTTCTAACAGGTTAGTGTTGGGTGTATACAGCATCAGGATCAGGGTTCTTACAGGTTAGTGTTGGGTGTATACAGCATCAGGATCAGGGTTCTAACAGGTTAGTGTTGGGTGTATACAGCATCAGGATCAGGGTTCTAACAGGTTAGTGTTGGGTGTATACAGCATCAGGATCAGGGTTCTTACAGGTTAGTGTTGGGTGTATACAGCATCAGGATCAGGGTTCTAACAGGTTAGTGTTGGGTGTATACAGCATCAGGATCAGGGTTCTAACAGGTTAGTGTTGGGTGTATACAGCATCAGGATCAGGGTTCTTACAGGTTAGTGTTGGGTGTATACTGAGCATCAGGATCAGGGTTCTAACAGGTTAGTGTTGGGTGTATACTGAGCATCAGGATCAGGGTTCTTACAGGTTAGTGTTGGGTGTATACTGCATCAGGATCAGGGTTCGTACAGGTTAGTGTTGGGTGTATACAGCATCAGGATCAGGGTTCTAACAGGTTAGTGTTGGGTGTATACAGCATCAGGATCAGGGTTCTAACAGGTTAGTGTTGGGTGTATACAGCATCAGGATCAGGGTCCTTACAGGTTAGTGTTGGGTGTATACAGCATCAGGATCAGGGTTCTTACAGGTTAGTGTTGGGTGTATACAGCATCAGGATCAGGGTTCTTACAGGTTAGTGTTAGGTGTATACAGCATCAGGATCAGGGTTCTAACAGGTTAGTGTTGGGTGTATACAGCATCAGGATCAGGGTTCTTACAGGTTAGTGTTGGGTGTATACAGCATCAGGATCAGGGTTCTTACAGGTTAGTGTTAGGTGTATACAGCATCAGGATCAGGGTTCTAACAGGTTAGTGTTGGGTGTATACTGCATCAGGATCAGGGTTCGTACAGGTTAGTGTTGGGTGTATACAGCATCAGGATCAGGGTTCTAACAGGTTAGTGTTGGGTGTATACAGCATCAGGATCAGGGTTCTAACAGGTTAGTGTTGGGTGTATACAGCATCAGGATCAGGGTTCTAACAGGTTAGTGTTGGGTGTATACTGAGCATCAGGATCAGGGTCCTTACAGGTTAGTGTTGGGTGTATACAGCATCAGGATCAGGGTTCTAACAGGTTAGTGTTGGGTGTATACAGCATCAGGATCAGGGTTCTAACAGGTTAGTGTTGGGTGTATATAGCATCAGGATCAGGGTCCTTACAGGTTAGTGTTGGGTGTATATAGCATCAGGATCAGGGTCCTTACAGGTTAGTGTTGGGTGTATATAGCATCAGGATCAGGGTTCTTACAGGTTAGTGTTGGGTGTATATAGCATCAGGATCAGGGTTCTTACAGGTTAGTGTTGGGTGTATACAGCATCAGGATCAGGGTTCGTACAGGTTAGTGTTGGGTGTATATAGCATCAGGATCAGGGTTCTTACAGGTTAGTGTTGGGTGTATACAGCATCAGGATCAGGGTTCGTACAGGTTAGTGTTGGGTGTATATAGCATCAGGATCAGGGTTCGTACAGGTTAGTGTTGGGTGTATATAGCATCAGGATCAGGGTTCTAACAGGTTAGTGTTGGGTGTATATAGCATCAGGATCAGGGTTCTTACAGGTTAGTGTTGGGTGTATATAGCATCAGGATCAGGGTTCTTACAGGTTAGTGTTGGGTGTATATAGCATCAGGATCAGGGTTCTTACAGGTTAGTGTTGGGTGTATACAGCATCAGGATCAGGGTTCTTACAGGTTAGTGTTGGGTGTATACAGCATCAGGATCAGGGTTCTAACAGGTTAGTGTTGGGTGTATACAGCATCAGGATCAGGGTTCTAACAGGTTAGTGTTGGGTGTATACTGAGCATCAGGATCAGGGTCCTTACAGGTTAGTGTTGGGTGTATACAGCATCAGGATCAGGGTTCTAACAGGTTAGTGTTGGGTGTATACAGCATCAGGATCAGGGTTCTAACAGGTTAGTGTTGGGTGTATACTGAGCATCAGGATCAGGGTCCTTACAGGTTAGTGTTGGGTGTATATAGCATCAGGATCAGGGTCCTTACAGGTTAGTGTTGGGTGTATATAGCATCAGGATCAGGGTTCTTACAGGTTAGTGTTGGGTGTATATAGCATCAGGATCAGGGTTCTTACAGGTTAGTGTTGGGTGTATACAGCATCAGGATCAGGGTTCGTACAGGTTAGTGTTGGGTGTATATAGCATCAGGATCAGGGTTCTTACAGGTTAGTGTTGGGTGTATATAGCATCAGGATCAGGGTTCTTACAGGTTAGTGTTGGGTGTATATAGCATCAGGATCAGGGTTCTTACAGGTTAGTGTTGGGTGTATACAGCATCAGGATCAGGGTTCGTACAGGTTAGTGTTGGGTGTATATAGCATCAGGATCAGGGTTCTTACAGGTTAGTGTTGGGTGTATATAGCATCAGGATCAGGGTTCGTACAGGTTAGTGTTGGGTGTATATAGCATCAGGATCAGGGTTCTAACAGGTTAGTGTTGGGTGTATATAGCATCAGGATCAGGGTTCTTACAGGTTAGTGTTGGGTGTATATAGCATCAGGATCAGGGTTCTTACAGGTTAGTGTTGGGTGTATATAGCATCAGGATCAGGGTTCTTACAGGTTAGTGTTGGGTGTATACAGCATCAGGATCAGGGTTCTTACAGGTTAGTGTTGGGTGTATATAGCATCAGGATCAGGGTTCTTACAGGTTAGTGTTGGGTGTATACAGCATCAGGATCAGGGTTCTTACAGGTTAGTGTTGGGTGTATACAGCATCAGGATCAGGGTTCTTACAGGTTAGTGTTGGGTGTATATAGCATCAGGATCAGGGTTCTAACAGGTTAGTGTTGGGTGTATACTGCATCAGGATCAGGGTTCGTACAGGTTAGTGTTGGGTGTATATAGCATCAGGATCAGGGTTCTAACAGGTTAGTGTTGGGTGTATATAGCATCAGGATCAGGGTTCTTACAGGTTAGTGTTGGGTGTATATAGCATCAGGATCAGGGTTCTTACAGGTTAGTGTTGGGTGTATATAGCATCAGGATCAGGGTTCTTACAGGTTAGTGTTGGGTGTATACAGCATCAGGATCAGGGTTCTTACAGGTTAGTGTTGGGTGTATATAGCATCAGGATCAGGGTTCTTACAGGTTAGTGTTGGGTGTATACAGCATCAGGATCAGGGTTCTTACAGGTTAGTGTTGGGTGTATACAGCATCAGGATCAGGGTTCTTACAGGTTAGTGTTGGGTGTATATAGCATCAGGATCAGGGTTCTTACAGGTTAGTGTTGGGTGTATACAGCATCAGGATCAGGGTTCTTACAGGTTAGTGTTGGGTGTATACAGCATCAGGATCAGGGTTCTAACAGGTTAGTGTTGGGTGTATACAGCATCAGGATCAGGGTTCTTACAGGTTAGTGTTGGGTGTATATAGCATCAGGATCAGGGTTCTTACAGGTTAGTGTTGGGTGTATATAGCATCAGGATCAGGGTTCTTACAGGTTAGTGTTGGGTGTATATAGCATCAGGATCAGGGTTCTTACAGGTTAGTGTTGGGTGTATACTGAGCATCAGGATCAGGGTCTGTTTTCTCCGAGGTGATTGGACAGCTCTCATATTCTGGGGAAGAGAACAGAGAAACTGAGTTCAACATTGACACCAGTTGCCAACATCTCACATGTTTAAACCCTTCAGTGGCAGGAAACATCAGTGACTTACTGGAGTTGTGAGGATCCAGCAGCAGACTGCCAGTAGCTGCTGGTCTGCACACCTCCATGGTAACGTCTGCATCTTCTGGTGAACTGGATGTCTGGAGGAGACGTATCACATGTTCACTCAACTCCCTCCCAACCCAGAGAGAACAAACTATTACTGAATGTTGAGAGCTGTGTTTGGTTGATGAATGTATTTAGTGTAAAGGGCCTGTTAGTAAGAATCATAATGTGTTGTTAACAGCTTCACCTGTGTCCGTTAAGTCAACTAAAGTCAGCGTCCTGTTGCTGGCGCTTGTGCTCGCTCTACATAGACATGAAGGAGCATCGCTCAACACAGTGAGGAGACACACGTCAGCTAAAAGCACAATATCACTCTATATTTCAGCTGCTTGGCAGTAATGTTAGCTGACCAGACCAAGGTCTCTCCATGAATCAATGCTGATCCTAGTGTTGGCTTTTCCCGCCTCAGCCTCCCGACCGCGGCCGGAGGGAACGGGGGAGACGATAACGTTTCTCTCTGCGGAGCCCCGTCACTTCACAAGACACGGGAAACCTCTGTTGGTCTGGAGGAGCTGCAGCAGTTATTTCTGCACAAACGTCCACTGAACATTCACTAGATATTCTCAGAGCTAAACTAACTCTTCTGCAGTGTGGAGTGAGCAGCATGCACGTGAGAGGTGGAGAGAGAGAGAGAGAAGGAGCGTGGTGTGTGAGTGAAGGCAGGCAGAGGAGCAGAGGAGCAGAGACTCCGGTCCTGGAGACCAAAGCTACGGTCTCCTCCGCGTCCTCCGACCGCGGCCAACACTGTTTAACAGCTTCACTAGAGACAACCAAGAGGTTTTGGTGCTTCACTGGAGTTTGTGTTGGAGTCTGAGTCTAGGCAGTCTAGTAGGCAGTATGTTTGTTCTGAGAGAGACTAGACTTCTTCTCAACAGTGTGTTGAGTAAAGCCGTGTACTGTACCTGCTGCTGCTCAGGGAGGATGTGGAGCAGGCTGCGGTCCAGAGCTGATGTGTACCGGCTCAGCTCCTCGGTGCTGAGATCAGCTCCCTCTGACCGTCTCTCTGAGGAGAGGAGAGGCAGCGACCGGCCCTCCTCCTCCTCAGCCGGATAGTGATTCAGCCATAAAGCCAGCTCCTCCTGGCTCAGCAGCTCCCAGACTCTGCTGAGGAGCTGGGCCTCCAGGTTCTTCCCCCAGTCCTCCCCCCGGTGTGGTACCAGACTGTACTGCTTTGAACGTGGTCCGACAGCAGCGCTGACTCCTGACAGATCTGTAGAGGACAGAGAGAAGGAGGAGACGGAGGAGGCACGGGAGGAGTCGGTGTAGATATAGGAGGGAGCGTCTCTGAGCCCGGTCACTGAGTCCAGCTGCTCCTCCTCTCTGTGGTCCAGCTGGGGGGGGTTCTCCACTGTGTCCAGGCTCCTGGTGGCCTCCCGCAGCAGCTCCCGGGACACTTTGAGGTTGACAGCGATGGTGCTGATCTGCTGATCCATTGTTCTTCTGGACAGCTGCAGGTCTTCCAGTTGCTCCACCAGCTCCCGGTCTGTGTCTGCCTCTGGTTCAGGTTCCTCCTCAACACTCACTGAGGCAAACTCACCGAGCAGAGGACGCACGTCTGTGTAAGATGGTGTAGCTGTGTACACATGGTGGAGCGGTGATCCTCCCTCCGTATACTCGTCTCTGTCCCTCCCCAGCTCCGGCTCTGCTCCTCGGTACAGCCGTCTGTCCAGGTGGACCTGTCTCTCCACTGCTGTGTCTGCCTTCATTACAGCTGGCCTGATGCTTCTCTGGACAACTGAAGGAGACAGAAGAGTTATATATGATATATATATATATATTATAATCAATCTGTGAGGTCTGAAACGCAGTAAACACACTTTCACATATTTCCAAACCATTAGTTGTGTAATTGCACACAGCCTTTCATCCCTTCTAAGGCTGAGGCGTTAACGCAGGTTTAACTCTAACACCACTTTTATTTAACGCATTAACAGAACTTGTAACTCAGTTTAAAGGAGAACCTGATGGATCCATCGGTACCAACCATGTCAGACTAGCTGGTCATGAAGAGGTTAAATAACGCTCCTAACTGTCATGTCCATGTTCAAAGGGGTCCCTTGACCTCTGACCTCCAGATCAGTGAATGTAAATGGGTTCTATGGGTACCCACGAGTCTCCCCTTTACAGACATGCCCACTTTATGATCATCACATGCAGTTTGGGGCAAGTCATAGTCAAGTCAGCACACTGACACACTGACAGCTGTTGTTGCCTGTTGGGCTGCAGTTTGCCATGTTATGATGTGAGCATATTGTTTTATGCTAAATGCAGTACCTGTGAGGGTTTCTGGATCAATATCTGTCATTGATCTGTGTTGTTCATTGATTTACAATAATAAATATATACATATATTTACATAAAGCAGCAGATTAGTCCACTCCCATGTTGATAAGAGGATTAAATACTGGACTGATCTCCCTTTAAGGTTCATTTAGAACAGATAAAACATGTGTGATTAAGTATTTTAATCGATCTGTACTGGTTCCCCACCACTGGTGTGCTGTGCTGTGGTCTGGACCTCCGGCCCGCCGCTCAGCTGCTCCTCCAGGGAGAACCTCTGCAGATACAGAGACGCATACAAACAGGTGGATCAAGTGAAGGCTCAGGATCACAGTACAGGATGGAATCTGTTCTGTTTCGGAGGCCCATAATACCATATTCATTCAAGAAGTCATTATTAGAAACAGTATAAACAGAAGCATGAGGCCCACCTTGATGTCCTGTTGTAACGTGTAGCTCAGGTTCTGCAGGCTGCAGGTGCGGTCCTGAGGCTGCAGCCGTAGGCCCTTCAGGACCACATCATAGTACGGCTGTGGGACGCTGCTGTCTGCTGCCAGGGCCCGGCCTGCATCCAGCACCTGTTTGATCCCGTCCGGGTCCACCGTGCCCCACGGCTCATCATCTGAAACCACGTATGAAACTCTCACAAAACTCAATGCTGTTTTTCACCTGAAGTATTGATGAGACTGAAATCTCTTGAGCGACAGGAGAGGAGAGGAGACAACACACAATGCTAGTAGCTGCAGTACCTGTGTAGAGCTCCTGGATCAGAGCACACAGACTGTAGACGTCAGCCTGCTCCGTGCACGGTCGCTGTCTGATGACCTCTGGAGCAGCCCATCTGTAAAGGCTGGGGGGCAGGACGATGTGCACGGGGGGTCTGACACATGCACTTTGACTGCTGGACACAGAACAATGATTAGAATCAGGAGTGTAGTGAAACACGGTTTATTTAGCAGGACTGAAGACCCTCTCCAGACTCTTCTATGGTCTTATTGATAAGGTTAATAACAGGTTTCCATTCAGCGTCGCTCGTATTCACTACAGACCAACACATTCATGAACTGTGTGTCATGATGTAGTGCTGCTGTAGACGTCATGTGCTGGTTCAGGTAGAGCCTCTGGCTGCCACAGATGACTGACTCTAGCTGACAGTGAGAGACAGTGAGCTGTTATGAGTTACTCAACACTCAGGTCGTCTTTTCACTACTTAAAGGTCCAGTGTGGAGGATTTAAGCTCAGTTCAGACTACACGACTTCACAGTGGTCAGACCGCTGTCCCGTTCTCTCTACACGACCTGCTGTCCAGTAATCAGGAGTCTTTAAGTCTGACCGGCGACAGGAGGTCAGACACTACCAGATCCTTCACCAGGAGGAATCCCCGATGACGTCTACAGACTACATTCATCATGAAAACACATGTGAGAAATAAACACACGGTAATGACGTGATGTCATACAGAGAGACACACTGCTGATGATGATGATGGTACGTGTTAGGTGATGCCGTACGGAGACACACTGCTGATGATGATGATGGTACGTGTTAGGTGATGCCGTACGGAGACACACTGCTGATGATGATGATGGTACGTGTTAGGTGATGCCGTACGGAGACACACTGCTGATGATGATGATGGTACGTGTTAGGTGATGCCGTACGGAGAGACACACTGCTGATGATGATGATGGTACGTGTTAGGTGATGCCGTACGGAGAGACACACTGCTGATGATGATGATGGTACGTGTTAGGTGATGCCGTACGGAGAGACACACTGCTGATGATGATGATGGTACGTGTTAGGTGATGCCGTACGGAGACACACTGCTGATGATGATGATGGTACGTGTTAGGTGATGCCGTACGGAGACACACTGCTGATGTTGATGATGGTACGTGTTAGGTGATGCCGTACGGAGACACACTGCTGATGTTGATGATGGTACGTGTTAGGTGATACCATACGGAGACACACTGCTGATGATGATGATGGTACGTGTTAGGTGATGCCGTACGGAGACACACTGCTGATGATGATGATGGTACGTGTTAGGTGATGCCGTACGGAGAGACACACTGCTGATGATGATGATGGTACGTGTTAGGTGATGCCGTACGGAGAGACACACTGCTGATGATGATGATGGTACGTGTTAGGTGATGCCGTACGGAGAGACACACTGCTGATGATGATGATGGTACGTGTTAGGTGATGCCGTACGGAGAGACACACTGCTGATGATGATGATGGTACGTGTTAGGTGATGCCGTACGGAGAGACACACTGCTGATGATGATGATGGTACGTGTTAGGTGATGCCGTACGGAGACACACTGCTGATGATGATGATGGTACATGTTAGGTGATGCCGTACGGAGAGACACACTGCTGATGATGATGATGGTACGTGTTAGGTGATGCCGTACGGAGAGACACACTGCTGATGATGATGATGGTACGTGTTAGGTGATACCGTACGGAGAGACACACTGCTGATGATGATGATGGTACGTGTTAGGTGATGCCGTACGGAGAGACACACTGCTGATGATGATGATGGTACGTGTTAGGTGATGCCGTACGGAGACACACTGCTGATGATGATGATGGTACGTGTTAGGTGATGCCGTACGGAGACACACTGCTGATGATGATGATGGTACGTGTTAGGTGATGCCGTACGGAGACACACTGCTGATGATGATGATGGTACGTGTTAGGTGATGTCATACGGAGAGACACAGTGATGATGATGTTGGTACGTGTTAGGTGATGCCGTACGGAGAGACACACTGCTGATGATGATGATGGTATAGGTGTAGGACTGATCCAGGTGTAGGACTGGACCAGGTGTAGGACTGGACCAGGTGTAGGACTGGGCCAGGTGTAGGACTGATCCAGGTGTAGGACTGGACCAGGTGTAGGACTGGACCAGGTGTAGGACTGGACCAGGTGTAGGACTGGGCCAGGTGTAGGACTGATCCAGGTGTAGGACTGGACCAGGTGTAGGACTGCACCAGGTGTAGGACTGGACCAGGTGTAGGACTGGACCAGGTGTAGGACTGGGCCAGGTGTAGGACTGATCCAGGTGTAGGACTGGACCAGGTGTAGGACTGGACCAGGTGTAGGACTGGGCCAGGTGTAGGACTGATCCAAGTGTAGGACTGGACCAGGTGTAGGACTGCACCAGGTGTAGGACTGGACCAGGTGTAGGACTGGACCAGGTGTAGGACTGCACCAGGTGTAGGACTGGACCAGGTGTAGGACTGGACCAGGTGTAGGACTGGGCCAGGTGTAGGACTGATCCAGGTGTAGGACTGGACCAGGTGTAGGACTGGACCAGGTGTAGGACTGGGCCAGGTGTAGGACTGATCCAAGTGTAGGACTGGACCAGGTGTAGGACTGATCCAGGTGTAGGACTGGACCAGGTGTAGGACTGATCCAGGTGTAGGACTGGACCAGGTGTAGGACTGGGCCAGGTGTAGGACTGATCCAAGTGTAGGACTGGACCAGGTGTAGGACTGCACCAGGTGTAGGACTGGACCAGGTGTAGGACTGGACCAGGTGTAGGACTGCACCAGGTGTAGGACTGGACCAGGTGTAGGACTGAGCCTGCCTACCTGGGGACCATGAAGCCTAGACCAGTCAGTTTGGCTACGGTGAACTTGGTGAGGACCACGCTGTAGGAGGACAGGCTCCTCATCACCAGGCCTCCGCTGTGGATGTACTGCAGACCTTCACAGACCTGCAGCATCACCGACAGCAGCCAGCTGTCCTGCAGCACCGGGAACTCTGCACGCTGCAGGGACAGGAAGTACACGCACACACACACACACGCACACACACACACACAACATAGCATTTAAAATCCATCGTTTCCACTAGTTAGCATCAGAGGAGAGTGATGTGATTCATCTGACTGTGGAAGCTGTCACTATGGGATGGATTCAGATAGTGATGTTTCCACAGTGGAGTCAAAAACACAAATATACTGCTCTCATCTCAGTCCTTGAGACACACTGGTGTGTGTGTGCGTGCGTGCATGTGTGAGTGTGATCTGTATCCCATTTCATGGCAATCCAACCAATAGTTTTCAAGACATTCCACTTAAAACCTGAAATATGAACCACTTGGTGGCACCAGAGTGAAACTCAGGGATCACCAGAGTCAGTACGACTAATCGTCTGACTACCATGAACATCTGGACAGTTACATGTCAATCCATCATGAACATCTGGACAGTTACATGTCAATCCATCATGAACATCTGGACACAGTTACATGTCAATGCATCACATGTTTGTTGAGGTATCTTAGTCTGACTGACCAACATCACCCTCCCAAAGCTAACATAAGGGGTCTCCCCGGCAGCCTCCTGGTGGAGGTGCGTACCGTACAAACAGGATGCATGAGGTTTGATACCTGCTGGCCTTGTGTTGCATGTCCTACCACATTAATCTCTACCCTGTCAGCCAGCTAACAGAGGAAGAAGTCTCTAAAGCCTCCCTCTCATGTGTCCTGTGTGTGTGATGGAGGAGAGGACCCTCCTCCAGGCTCCAGCTGTGTCTCTGGTACCCTGTGGTGCAGCAGGTTGTGCAGCGTGCCGACGTCCACCGGCTCAAACACCAGACTGGTCCTGTGGAGGTCGTCGGACAGACTCACTGCCATCAGCTGCAGCAGCTGGGGGTGTAACAGCTGGCTGGCACGCACACACACACGCACACACACACACACACACACTTTCTAGTTAGTCATGACATGTATGATAGTCTGCGACAGCTGATGTGCAGCAGAATGCTGGCCTCGTACTCGGGCACGGTACGGATCAGTCGTACCGAATGTGAAAACACCCTCAGTGTAAGGTGGTCCATCCAATCGCCTGCAGTTATTCTGGTCAGTTTAGCTCATAATTAATAAAACAATCAAAATAAAAGATGAGTTATGTTATTAAACTCACATTAAATTAAGATTACTGGCAAGAGCTGCTTAAAGAAAGCCTGTTTATTCAGCGGTTATCTCGGGAAAGAGGACTGGGAATTAAAATAAATAAATGACTCAATAAATAAATGTCATTAAATGTAGCAAAAATAATGTTAAAAATAAATGTAGCCATTAATTAATTAATTGATAAAAAGTTAAATAAATTGATATTTCTGTAATAATTTGCTTCTTTAGTTTTTTATCTTTGTATTAATTCCCTTATTTATATACGTACTTACTCTTCTGTTTAATTTTCCCTTTTATCTATTTATCTAATTATTTTTATTTATTTTAGTATTTATTTTAGTATTTATTTCTTTATTTTTACATTTATTTATTTATTGTTTATTTATTTTTAAATGTGTGTATTTATTTATGTATTTATTATTTTATTACCAGGCCGATTCCCGGCGGCATTTAATGACATTTATTTATTTATTGAGTCATTTATTTATGAATTAATTAATTTATTTTGGCAGGTTCTGTCCTCCGTACTCATACGCCTCTTTAGACCATGAGGGGAAGAACAGATCCTTTCACACACAACAGGCTAGAAAGAACTCAAACCCAGAGCTTCTGGTGACCACGGCAGTGACTGTGAGGGTCCACAGGCCGGACGTAGACTGTGAGAATGTGGTTAGATCATTATAACTTCTATAAGTATTGTTACCTTTAATACAGATGGACATGAAGAACAGATATTGATTAACTGGATTCCAGCTCTAAACACAGACGTGTTCCGTTAAACGCAGCGCTTCCCTTCTTCCTTGTAGTAAACTGTCGTTACTTTAGAAATCCTCAAGATAACAACCAGAGACTTTCCTCCCACAGCCGTCCCGTCCCGTCCCGTCCCGTCCCGTCCCGTCCCGTCCCGTCCCGTCTCACCTGCAGTAGTCTTGTTCTATGAGCAGCAGGTCCAGATGGGCTGCCTGACGGCCCCTCGTTGTCTTTACTGAGACTCTGGAGCCCCTCCAGCTGGACCTGAAACACACTGCATGCTCATCAATGTGATAAATACAGTACGTCCCTGGGTTGGTTTGAGATAGTCCTGGTCATGTCATTTTAAACCTGATCTCTTATCCGTCTCATTAGAACGTTACTTTAGTGAGCAGATAATAAACGTAAATCATTTACCCTCCAGTCATCGGTGTGACTCTCTGAGGAGAAACCAGAGTCTTCATAACTTGAGATTAACTGATTGTCTGATCATGATTTGATAAAAGATTGCTTCCGATATCTCAATCAATACATAAATAATAAATAAACTCTTCATCAGAGATGATTTAATAAGTGAGATGTAATGTGAGTCTCACTCCGGCCAGCAGGCGGAGCTGCAGCCTCGTCTCTACTGACACTGACGGTCTCAGCCCAGTGAGAGAACCAGAGTCCAACTCCTCATACTGTATGTGTCCACACACTTGTTTTTGTATTCTGTGGTTCTAGCCGTGGTTCTAGCTGTGGTTCTAGCCGTGGTTCTAGCCGTGGCTCTACCCGTGGTTCTAGATGTGGTTCTAGCCGTGGTTCTAGCCGTGGTTCTAGCCGTGGCTCTACCCGTGGTTCTACCCGTGGCTCTAGCCGTGGCTCTACCCGTGGCTCTACCCGTGGTTCTAGCCGTGGCTCTACCCGTGGCTCTACCCGTGGCTCTAGCCGTGGCTCTACCCGTGGCTCTAGTCGTGGTTCTAGCCGTGGCTCTAGTCGTGGTTCTAGCCGTGGCTCTACCCGTGGCTCTAGCCGTGGCTCTAGTCGTGGTTCTAGCCGTGGCTCTAGTCGTGGTTCTAGCCGTGGCTCTAGCCGTGGCTCTACCCGTGGCTCTAGTCGTGGCTCTAGCCGTGGCTCTAGCCGTGGCTCTAGTCGTGGCTCTAGCCGTGGCTCTACCCGTGGCTCTAGCCGTGGCTCTAGTCGTGGCTCTAGCCGTGGCTCTAGCCGTGGCTCTAGCCGTGGCTCTAGCCGTGGCTCTAGCCGTGGTTCTAGCCGTGGCTCTAGCCGTGGTTCTAGCCGTGGCTCTAGCCGTGGCTCTACCCGTGGCTCTAGCCGTGGCTCTAGCCGTGGCTCTAGCCGTGGCTCTAGCCGTGGCTCTACCCGTGGCTCTAGTCGTGGCTCTAGCCGTGGCTCTAGCCGTGGCTCTAGCCGTGGCTCTACCCGTGGCTCTAGTCGTGGTTCTAGCCGTGGCTCTAGCCGTGGCTCTAGCCGTGGCTCTAGCCGTGGTTCTAGCCGTGGTTCTAGCCGTGGCTCTAGCCGTGGTTCTAGCCGTGGCTCTAGTCGTGGTTCTAGCCGTGGCTCTAGCCGTGGCTCTAGCCGTGGCTCTAGCCGTGGCTCTACCCGTGGTTCTAGCCGTGGCTCTACCCGTGGCTCTACCCGTGGCTCTAGCCGTGGCTCTACCCGTGGCTCTAGTCGTGGTTCTAGCCGTGGCTCTAGTCGTGGCTCTAGCCGTGGCTCTACCCGTGGCTCTAGCCGTGGTTCTAGCCGTGGCTCTAGTCGTGGTTCTAGCCGTGGCTCTACCCGTGGCTCTAGCCGTGGCTCTAGTCGTGGTTCTAGCCGTGGCTCTAGTCGTGGCTCTAGCCGTGGCTCTAGCCGTGGCTCTAGCCGTGGCTCTACCCGTGGTTCTAGCCGTGGCTCTACCCGTGGCTCTACCCGTGGCTCTAGCCGTGGCTCTACCCGTGGCTCTAGTCGTGGTTCTAGCCGTGGCTCTAGTCGTGGCTCTAGCCGTGGCTCTACCCGTGGCTCTAGCCGTGGCTCTAGCCGTGGCTCTAGTCGTGGTTCTAGCCGTGGCTCTACCCGTGGCTCTAGCCGTGGCTCTAGTCGTGGTTCTAGCCGTGGCTCTAGTCGTGGCTCTAGCCGTGGCTCTAGCCGTGGCTCTACCCGTGGCTCTAGCCGTGGCTCTAGCCGTGGCTCTAGCCGTGGCTCTAGCCGTGGCTCTAGCCGTGGTTCTAGCCGTGGCTCTACCCGTGGCTCTAGCCGTGGCTCTAGTCGTGGCTCTAGCCGTGGCTCTAGCCGTGGCTCTAGCCGTGGCTCTAGCCGTGGTTCTAGCCGTGGCTCTAGCCGTGGTTCTAGCCGTGGCTCTAGCCGTGGCTCTACCCGTGGCTCTAGCCGTGGCTCTAGCCGTGGCTCTAGCCGTGGCTCTAGCCGTGGCTCTACCCGTGGCTCTAGTCGTGGCTCTAGCCGTGGCTCTAGCCGTGGCTCTAGCCGTGGCTCTACCCGTGGCTCTAGTCGTGGCTCTAGCCGTGGCTCTAGCCGTGGCTCTAGCCGTGGCTCTAGCCGTGGCTCTAGCCGTGGCTCTAGCCGTGGCTCTAGCCGTGGTTCTAGCCGTGGCTCTAGCCGTGGTTCTAGCCGTGGCTCTAGTCGTGGCTCTAGCCGTGGCTCTAGCCGTGGCTCTAGCCGTGGCTCTAGCCGTGGCTCTAGCCGTGGCTCTAGCCGTGGTTCTAGCCGTGGCTCTACCCGTGGCTCTAGTCGTGGTTCTAGCCGTGGCTCTAGTCGTGGTTCTAGCCGTGGCTCTAGCCGTGGCTCTAGCCGTGGCTCTAGCCGTGGCTCTAGCCGTGGCTCTAGCCGTGGCTCTAGCCGTGGCTCTAGTCGTGGCTCTAGTCGTGGTTCTAGCCGTGGCTCTAGCCGTGGCTCTACCCGTGGCTCTAGTCGTGGTTCTAGCCGTGGCTCTAGCCGTGGTTCTAGCCGTGGCTCTAGTCGTGGCTCTAGTCGTGGTTCTAGCCGTGGCTCTAGTCGTGGCTCTAGCCGTGGTTCTAGCCGTGGCTCTAGTCGTGGCTCTAGTCGTGGTTCTAGCCGTGGCTCTAGCCGTGGCTCTAGTCGTGGCTCTAGCCGTGGCTCTAGCCGTGGTTCTAGCCGTGGCTCTACCCGTGGCTCTAGCCGTGGCTCTAGTCGTGGCTCTAGTCGTGGCTCTAGTCGTGGCTCTAGCCGTGGCTCTAGCCGTGGTTCTAGCTGTGGTTCTGAGTGACTCAGTATTGGTCTTACCTGGTGATGGAGGTCAACGAGCCAGAGGTGAAGGAGAGCAGAGGTTCATCATCAGCCGGGCTCAGATCTCTGTCTCTGATCAGTGGAACAGATGCTGGAACAGCCAACATCTGGCCTCGCTGGTTAACACACACCTGGACACACACACACACACACACACACACACACACACACACACACACGAGGAGAACACTCAGTGAGATTTATGATATCACTCTCATTTATTTGGTTTATGTCATTCCCTCTGAAAACAGGTGGTGCCCCAAATCTAATGAGTGCAATATTTAATTTCTAGAGGTAGTAATTAGTGCTGCAGTACTGTAGGAAGGGAGATACTGTGTGTGATATATACTGTATATATATATGATACCTTTCCAAAGCCTAAACAGAGGGCTGTTGTACAGGAAGACTTGCTGTTCGTCCTCTTGTTGAACTGCACATCAGTTCCACTAACAGGAGTAAAAACACACAAACGTATCAGGTGATTATTCAGCACACAGCCACCAACAGAACTGTACACCGTTCATTATAACATTATTCTGATTTCCTGATGTTTCCACCGCAGGAACTAAAAGCAAAAAAAGAAAATCAAATTGTAGATAAACTCCTCAAAGAAAGCAAAAAGACGTGGAACATGAGACAGTATGATGTTGTAGGTGTCTGAGCAACACGGCGTTTGGTGCACCGTACCGTGCTTTTATGCGATCCAGCAGAGATAGTGGGTGCAACAAGGTGGAGGTGGACGTGTGGGTCGGGCTCCGGCTCTGACACAGCTGCTGCATAGAGGACATGCAGCTCTCCAGGAAGTCCTGCATCTGATGAGATAGAAGCAGTTTGAGTTCCAGGCCTATCAGGATATCTCTGCCTCTGTTGCTTCCATTGTCTCCTGTTAGTCCCTCAACTTTATGGAAGTGCAATGCTGAATCAC